>NC_034609.1:17892335-17906133 GCF_900095145.1 Mus pahari | reverse complement strand
AGAGAGAGAGAGAGAGAGAGAGAGAGAGAGAGAGAGAGAGAGAGAGAGAATGAATGAATGAATGGTATGCCTGTTTTGGGATCTTTATACATTTTGGCAATGATTTCATAGCCGTGATTTAGCATGACTGGTGCTTTGGGATCCCAACGGCATTGGCTTATTACACACTCCAATGTCATTTCTGCTCACTTCAGCATCGTTATCTGTACTGTGTGCACTAATCTCTTTGGCTTATTGGGAGAATAGGGTGTTCTAGTACACTGAATATTCTGATTATCTGAGTTATAACTGGTAAACATTTGACTTTTCATAAGAATTAACCACACAGTACAGTTTCCTCCATGGTATTTCTATAATGGCTAACCTTGACTCTCCACATGGTTGTGTTGAGAGACCTCTAGAAGATTCTGAGCACCTGTGAGGGCATTTCAAGAGAGGGTTAACTCTGTGGAGTGGGACTCACCTCTCATGTTGGTAGCACCATGCTATAAGCTTGGGCCCCAGTTGGAACAAGAAGAGGAGGGGGCGGAGCCATCACTACAGGGATTCCCTCTCTCTGCTTCATGGGCTGTGTTTCTTTCTTCTACCAGTCTCATGCTGCCATGACAGTCTGCTTTGCTACAGGCTCAAAACAATGGAGCTAGCTGACCATGGACTGGAACCACAAGCCAAACCTTTCCTTTCCAAGCTGTTACCCTGGCCATTTGGTTACAGGGATGAAAAGCTAATGCACACAACGACCAATTATTCAAAACAGCAGGGATGCATGCCAGATGCCTGGTCCCTTTGCAAGGACTGTCACGTGGTTTCTTATATAGTCTGGTCAAACATCATGTGGCAAGGTGGTCTGCATGAAGAAATCATCACACAGAAATGCTACCTTCATAAGTCCTCAGGACAAAGAATAGCAGGGTTGGGATTCTTGACTCCAAAGCCCTTAACTATCACATACATTTCCCTCCACTGTGCTGGGGACTAAAACTCAGTTCCCCTGTATGCTGATCACATGCTCTGCCACTCAAGTATGACTCCATCCCCTCCACGTATCAATTATCAATTAATTTCCCCTTTATGATCCAGAGGGCTCTGAAGGCTTTCTTATTTCTTCCAGGCAGCCATGGCAAACTGCCACTGAGTCATAGTTTACTGGCTAAGGGGCACTGACTGGGTCTTCCTTATTTTTCTTCCTAGTCTTTGGAACCATAGAACTTTCCAAACGAAGCATGAGAGATTCCACGATTCTAGGCTCAATAGACTGTAGGGATAGAGAAGTTTTGGGGGAGCATAAAGAGTTGGTTTAAAATCTTAGCTACAATCCCTTGACAAAAACTTAAGAAACAGAGTCTGCATCTGATATAGTAGACCTGGCTCAGCCAGTCCATCAACAAATCTTCATTAAACATCACTGAATGCAGGGCACCGTGCTTGGTGCTGCGGGCAGCTGTCCGAGTGGCTCTGGTTTATAGTCGTGCAGTGATTTGCAGTTTCTGATGAAAAGGACTATTTATGGCAGGCCGGAGCTTATGAGGCTGATGGCTGCTAAGTCTGCTTAAGCCTTCAACTGAGATTGCAGCTTTTTCTTGAGGGAAGAGAAAAACAAAACCAAGCGGCCATCTCTCTGTTTGGGAAGCATGTAAGTTGAGCTCCCATGTTATAAAACACTGGGAACGGAACCGAAGTTGACTTCCCTGGGAAAAACGAGAAGCCAGAGGCCCCATGAGCTCAGTATTTCTGCGGGGAGGGGAAGGATGGCATTACAGAAGAAAGAAGGGAGGGGCAACATTTTCATGGTATGTTTTAAGTATGCGTATTTTTTTTTCCCTTTTAAATGACACTGAACTTATCTTGCCATTTGGAAATGTTAACTTTGGAAAGGGCAATTAGCATAGGGACATGTGGCATGATTGGGAGTGTGAGGATTGTGGGGTGGGGAGAAGAGAGGTAATGGATCATCAAAACGCTTGTGGCTGCCTGGTGTCAACTATGCCAACCCAGTTTTAAAGAGCAATAGGGAGGAGGGAGGCTGTCGGGGTCATGGCACATGTGGGGACACCTTGGGGAGCCCAGGGAGACATTTTTTGTTTGATAAACTTCTGAACATGTGCAGAGGGAATGGCATGGTAGCAGCAGTGTGCCACCATGGAGGAGAAGCCAGTGTCACCCCTGAAACTGTATCCAGAGACTTCGTGTTGTAGATTGGGTGTCGGTGACCCCCCTCCCCCAAATTCCTACGTTGCATCCTTATGCCTTGTATGATGGCATTTGGAGGTGAAGCCTTTAGGAGGCAATTAAGACACAAAATCCTCATGAGTCAAATGCACGTCCTTATCAAAGAAGTCCAAGAGAGCCTCCCCACCCATTCTGCTGTGTGAAATGCAATAGGAAGGTGCCATCTATCAACTTGATCTTGGGCTTCCCGGCCTCCAGAGTGTTAACACATTTCTGTGGTTGGTTAGCTACCAGTTCCTACCTATTATAGCAGTCAGAGTAGACTATGCACCCTAAACCCTACGGAGTTATCAGGAGATAGACTTTGAAGAGCTGTACATGATTCCACGTGCACCTTAGCTGAACTAGGTGTGGCTTGTTAAAGTCTCATAGGATTGTAGCAACCATATGCTCTGGGGCTAGACTGCATAGAGTCTAAGTTCTTGCAGTATGACCTGGGGCAAGTGATCGCTCCCCACGACTTCAGCATAAAGCAGGGATATGAATGGTTCCTATACTTCAGAGGGGTTTCAGGAAGATTAAATACCATAATATATGGAAGCTGCTTAGAATGGGGTATCCTATGCTCAAAGGAGCTAGCTGCTATTACTATTAGGACTATTTGTCACAACAGTATGATTGTCCTAATAGGACTAAGGGTCAAGCTGAGTCCAGGGCATTTGGGTGTCCGATACAGGTAAAGTGACATTGAGTTGGACCAGTCTGAAGGGAGCGAGGCCTAACTGCTGTCATTGTCCTCACTGATGTCATTGTCCTCAATGTTCTCTCTTGTTCTTCAGGGAAGTATCACCATTATCTCTAATCAGGAAAGGCAACTATATATAACACAATTTATACATAGAGAAATCAAGAAGGAAAACAAAAAGATTTTAGCTTCCAACAGAGAAGTCTAAATGGATATTTAGGTAATTTTGACTGCTTATTTCAAACTGCTTTTATCTTAAAAAAAAAAAAGAAGAAGAAGAAGAAGATGAGGGTAAGAACCCTTCATCCCATAGGTAGCATTGCTGGAGACCAATTACAGTTGAGGAGAAGAAGGGCTGGGTTTGGAAAAGGATCTTTGACATGTGCCAAAGCATGGGTGGGGTGTGCTGTAGGTGCTGTTAATTTTTCTGATCACATCTCTTGCTACTCCACAGAGAGGACTGGGGAGCCCCCCATGGCGGTGTGCTATCAGGTGCAGAAGGAGTGTGCGCTGGTGACAATGGATTTCCTTCAGCTTTCCTGACAAGGTCTGGTCAAGCGCTAGCTGCAGAAATGTAGTCTGTGTGTGTCCCAGGATGGAGCCAGGCATGGTGTCTGTCCTCACAGGACGGAGAATAGGGAAGAAGTCTGAGATGCCAGGTTCTTCTTCGGTCTTCAGAGATAGGTGTGGCCTTCTGGATCCTTACTGAAGTTGTATCACAGAATCAGCCAGGTTGCAGAAGCTGGTGTGGCCTTGTGCTTGTGGAAGAAAGCCAGTCCTTCTACGAGACAGCGAGTTGGTGAGAACCCGCAGCACCTGCAGCACCCTCCTTCCTGCTTCTGACAATGGAATGATGGGTAGTCAGAGAGGCCTGGAGGGCACAGAAGTTAGCCACATCGACGATGGGGTGGCCTGTTTGTTGGTTGTAGACATTTTAGAGAGTGCTTTCAGACCATAGCATTTGGAAGTAGGCAAAACTGGGCAGGGATTCCTTTTTTCTGCATTCTACACTGTGAAGGTATCTTAGAGTTTTTCACTGCACAACCCACATATCCTTACATGGCATCCCTGGTCTTGGGAAAGAATCTGTTTTGGGTAGAAATTTAATAAAGTAGACCTAAATATAGAAAGGAGAAACATGAGAGCCATCATTTCTTTTTTCTACATCTTGGTCCACACTCCCAAGCATCAGCAGCTACTTGTAGAGCTTGTGTCTGGAGTGAGTTTCTTGGGTAGGAGAAATCTCAGTCACTGAGCCTAATTATTGATATCACAGACAAGAAGCTTTACTCCTGTAGGAGACTTTTAACTGTGTCTGCTGCCCTGTCCACAGTTCTCACTGACCTCCAGTGTGCTGGCAGAATTGTGAATTTTCTCCGCTTGCATCTCTCTGTTGGAGGGTCAGGCAGTCTTAGAAAGGGTCCTGAAGCAGCTGAGCTGTGAGGCTTCTCCAGCAGGAGATGTGAACTGATTGATTGGAACCTCTGCTAGCCCCACAGAAACTGGGACCTCCCAACCCCCACACTGCTCTCTTTCCCTCACCCCTGCCCGCCCCCCCCCCCAAAAAAAAAACCCTCAAAAAACTCCAGGCTAACTGCGATCACCCCTTGCTTCAACATTTCCAGCAACCCACCTAAGAGCGCCCATTAGGGGATCAGCTTTTGGGCACAATCCCAGCTCCTATCTGATATGTCATCACTCCTCACCTAAGACCTATAAAACTCCCTTCCCTTAGCCTGGTTCCACAGTTCTCTGGGCCTGTTCCTTGGGACTGGTGGGAAGGTCTAATAAACCTGCCTTTATCTGCTTCTAATCTGTTCTAATCTGGTTTATATTGCATTGGCAGAAAACCTATTGTGAACAAATGATTATTCATTCCAGATAGGATGAATAATGACTAAAGAAGTGATGCTACGCATGTCTAGTTTGGTAAGCTAATGAGTTTACTGGGTTACTTACAAGACGATGGTGACTCAAAAGACAGCTGTATGACCTCGAATCCACTGCTGCATGGGTGGAAACTGCTTCCCTGGAGTTCCTGGCACCACCTTCACGAAGCTGCACTGCGGAGTCTCTTCCCCAGGAACTGTTTGCTGGTTGTATGCCCTTGGGGAGGGGCCTGTGCTTTCCGAGTTTCTTCCAAGTACTGAGTTCCTTGGTTCCCTGAGCGTAGTAAACCTCCTCGCTGTGCGCATGAAGGAATTTTTCATTTCAGAAGAGATAGATAGGTATATCACAAACAACTGAGTTCCCTGAGGTGGTATGGCCAGTTGCACTGGTTTTGCTCTGTCTGTGTAAAAGCAGGCCTTCCTGAGGCTCAGGTTAGAGTTGGTAGCCTTGCACTTGTCATCAGGACATTTTCTTTTTCTGTTTTGGATGCTAGACCATTATGATATTATTTGTAAAAGAGCCCTTCAACCAAATACAGTATTATTTATAAAAGTGCCTCCCCCCCCCCCAAGAATGTGGTCGTCATAACTATAATACCTATTATACAAAACCTATAAACTAGTGTCATGATGCAGGCTTGTCACCCCAGTTATTCCAAAGGCTGAGACCAGAGAATCTCACATTCGAGGGCTGTGTGGCCTAGTGAGTATGACCAGGGCAGCTTGGGAGCTTAGAAAGTCCCTGTTTAAAAATAAAGGAAAGTAAAAATGAGGCCAGGGCTAGATAGCTCAGAAGCAGAGTGTCTGGGTAGCACATATAGGGTTAAGTAAAATCCTGAACCACAAAACGTTTGCTTATAATAGGCACAGTGTCTGGGCCCAGTGTCCTGTCTCATTTCTCTCTGCTTGGTCCATCTCTCATTTCTTAAACCCAGCATTGGGAGGATACTGAGCTGGGCTGCAGGAGCAGATTTGGGGCCCAGCTACTGGAAGCTGCTTACCAGCCCATCAATGAGACCTGTCCATCACGGGGCTTTGGAAGAAATCCCTCATCCCTCCTAGCTGCAGCCTTTGAAGTAGATCCAACTGTGTCCATCTACAGAGCCCCATCTTCATGTGTTTAAATATGAGCTAGGCTGCCATGGGGCCTGCTGCTCAGGGCAAGAGTGCCTGTGTCTTACGCCTTTGCTTTCTTTGTGGAAAAACACTAAAGAGGTGTCATCCCTTGGAAGAAAAGTGCTGTGAAAAAAACATTTTCTTTCTCACTTTCGGGAAACCTATACATTTACCCAGGTCTCTCTCATGTTTTTTTTTTCCCCCAGCTATTTGCATTCTTTTTTAGCAAGGGAAGCCGACAGGTTTCTCATCTCTCCCTCTCAACCTAATTTGATCTCTTCATCTAAACCTGTTTCTGTGCCATCCGTTGGCTTTTCCATGGTGCTGCCGAAATGATGGTAAAAGCCAGCACACTGAGGAGTCTGCTTGCGCAGACTCTGGGTCAGCCACTCGGATGTGCCAGTGGTCCGTTGTCATCCAATAAACACCACAAATGCATGCATGGAAAGCAGGAAGCAAGCCTTTGTGTCATGGTGAAGTGCAGGGTGGTGGCTTCTGGAGCAGTCAGGGGATTATGAAAGTGACATGTGTGGGGGTCACATCTCTTCCCTCGTGCCTGGCAGTCTGCTGTCTGGCAATGAGCTGGGAGCTGACGGTTGATTAAGACGCTTCGAATGTGATAGATTTTCCTAGGCCCCGTTGTGCTCCACCCAAAGATCCAGGGTGAGAGACACTTGTAGTTATGGAAGATGAACCTGAGACAGTAGCTCCTGAGCTCACTGTCTCTCGCCAGCAACGAGTCAGGCTGTGGAACTCACGGGCACAAGCAAAGTAGAACCAAGCTTTATTAAGAGGTAAGAATGAAAGCAAGAAATTAGGGGAGAGCGAACCTCTCAAGAGTTGGAGGGATTGGTAAGAGAGGAAAAAGCCGAGGAGCTCCCTTGCTGTGTAGGAATATGGCAGACACTGGACAAAGGCTGAAGTAATTGCTAAGAGGTTAGTCTCTTCTCCAGATGGATAGCTAACTGAGCCAATGGGCAGCCAGCATGCTCCTGGAATGCCCCTTAGCTTGTCTGGAGATAACAATGAGCCGTGCATGCAGAAACCAGCACCAGGCGGAGGGAGCATCAGTAGATGGTGGAAGATCTCATCACAGGAGATCTCTGCTCCCAGTCTCAACAGCCAACAGCTATCCTGCCCCAGCTCCTTTCTAACACACCATCCATTACTGGGTAGGGGGACCAGAGAGAGACCAGAATTGAGGGAATGGTGGCAACCAAGGAGACCAACTTTGAGCTGGATGGTTCTGGTCTAAGAATCTGCTGCTGGGTGTTTCCTGTGATCCGATTCCCAAATCTCCACTCCCCAGTCTTCTGTCACCATGACAGATACCAGAGAAAAGCAGTTGAAAATCTGGGGAGCTTTATGTCAGCTCAAGCCTTCAGAACTTTCAGTCAATGACTGACTGCCTCCGTTGCTTTGCGTCTGTAGTTTGGTGGAGCTTCGTGGCAGGGAACATCTGGTTAAGCAAAAAACAGTTCAGCCGGTTGCAAACAGGGCCCAGTGAGACAGTATGCCTACATTAGTAGGCTTCTGCCTCTTGCTTTTCTCCATCTTACCCNCCCCCCCCCCCCAACAGCCTACTGAGTGTTGTTATTCACATTTAGGGCACGTGGTCCTCCCTCAGTTGCTGTCCCACATGCCAATCATCCCTGGAATTGTCCCTCACAGACATACCTAAGAGTGTCTCCTATTAAGCCCCTAGGTGTGTTTCAATCTTGACAACTTGACACTCAAGATGAGCCATCACAGCCTACAAGCAGGGGACTAGTGTGTCCCTCCTGGAGATTAGGCACCCCAGGAAGAACACCCCACAGATTTAAGCATGAAATGGGTAGTCCCTGCCTAATAACTACTTCTCAAGTCACCCACTGGAAATCCCTATGCTTGAACTCAGGGCTCATAGCACAGTAACGCTTCTCCCCTTGTAAAAGATGGCCTAAAACCAGCAGGAATAACCAAGCCCTACGCCTGTCAGCCCTACACCATGCAGAAAGTGGAACAAAACAAGAATACAAGCCAGATGTGGAGGGGAACACCTGCAACCCCAACACTCAGGAGGCAGGGGCAGGAAGTTGAAACATTCAAAGCAAGCCAGGGCTGCAAAGGGAGATTCTGTACGTACACGTATAAAAAGCCAAATGGAAAAAATGACTAGAAAATGACAGGTGTAACCTGTGACATTCAACCAAAACAAAATCAATAAGTTTTCTTATTAGAACAGTTTTGGATTTTTTTTTTTTCTAATTGTAAGGGAGGAGATAAAAGGGTTAAAAGCAGAGTAATGCTTTCGAATACTATATGAAATGTATGGGAACCAGTTTCAATGAAATAATCGACAACATAGTGACACAGTAATGTGAGGTTTTAAGCGGTCACGTCAGATCTAAAAATGACTCCCTGTAACTGGAGTAGCAATGGCACCAATAATGTGATAGATGTTTGCATTAGCATGCATTCAAAGTAAATGTCTCACATCTTCTTTGTGACTAGGAGACTAGGTTTAATCACACATTTGTTTATTCAACGACGTGGTCTTGAAAACTACATATGCATATCAGTTTTAGAAAGAGCAACCGTTTGGGCAAATAATTAGAAAGCATAACTTTATTTTTAATCAGAGAGAAGAGACCAGTGTAAACAAATCTAGTGAGATCTTCAAAGGGAAGAGAGGTGAGTAACTTTAAAATAGCCAATTCAGCTTGCCCGGCACTTGACAGTTTGCATTATTCGGTTTCACACCTTCTCACTGATTCTCACAGTGACCTCCGAGAAGGGAACAGTGATCATTCACACAGTCACTTTGTAAATCAGAGGCAAGAATCAAAATCAGGCCCTTGGACTCAATCAGGTGAGGCTTGATAGGCCAGGAGAGAGAATTTCCATGCCTCTCTGGGATGCTCAGGGTCTCTGGGGCTTACAGACATCGTTCACAGGGAGTGAGGCTGTGAAGCTCAGCTCTCAGGCCAGTACTAAAGACTCACAGGAGCTGTTGAACACAGGTCATCTGAGATAGGCCAACCTTAGGAGCCAGAAGCCCACGGAGTCTCAGAAGGCTCCTCTTTGCTACTATCCCACACTGATGTAGTACCTGTAATCATTTCCATGCTCTCCACCCCCCCCCAGAAAGACTTTTCCTCATTGCTCTTTCCTTTGCTAGTGGGGCAAACTGCCAAAGGTCTTATTTCAAACATCTACATTGCTGCGACTGAGCTGTCAGTAATGATGGCTGTTTTCCTTCTTCACATGGTTTGGCCAAGACTTGTGTGACATGTCTGAGCACAGTGATTCTCCAAAGGGAGGTGCACAGAATCCAGGCCTAATTGGGTGCTTCGTGCGGAATATCTCAGTTGGAGGTATAAAGCTAGTTTTTTTTCCCCCTTAGTTTGAAAACATTAAGCATTTGTCTAGAGTTGCTAGGAGCTATTTTCTCTGATATATGGAGAAAAATTCTCTGATGTAAAATAGAATGATGTTAAAATAGATACAGTGGAAATGAAGCGCAAAGAGGAGAGAGAGAGAAAATGGAGGTGTCTGAGATTTATCTATGGGGAACTGGGAAGAGAAGAAAAGCAAATAGAGAAGAGAAGAAAAGAGAAAGAGAAGAAAGAGATGAGACAGGACAGGAGGGGAGTGGAGGGGAGGGAAAGGAAAGAGAAAGGAAGGGAAGGGAAGGGAAGAGAAGAGAGAAAAGAGGGGAGGAGAAGAGGGATTTCTGGGTCCTTAGAGGATTTCATTTCCCATTTTGGGGTTTGGTTTCTGGAATTTCTTCCTTTATTGTGTGAGTCAATTCTGTGTCCTTTGCACCCAAATGAAGCCACCAGTCCCTTTCTTCTTAAACCAAGGTATCTCTTACTTGTGAGTGGTAAGGTCCCAGCCCCTAATAAAGAGCCCCCAGGTATACTTAGATGTCAGCATGTGCACACAGCCCCTGTCTTATGAAGGCCTTTACTAAGATGACCCTGGATCACAGGGACCCTCCAAGGTCCATGGAGCCAATACACTCTTTCCCCACAGCTGTTCCTGGATCTTCTCCCTTAATCCTAAAGTGTCATCTGTTCAATTATCCACTGTATTACTCACTTTTCTCATTGTTGTGACCAGAACATCTGACAGAGTAGGTAAATTAGAAATAAGGGGTCATTTTCGCTCACAGTTTGAAGGCGCCGCCCACCGTGGTGAGGAAGGATTAGTGCCAGGTGTGTGAGACAGCTAGTCACACGTGTCCTCAACCAGGAGGCAGAGAGACGAACTCTGACGCTCTGCTGGCTTCCTCCCCTCCCCCCTCTAACACAGTCCAGGACCTCAGCTCATGGGGTGGTACTGCTCACACTCAGGGTCGATCCACCCTCTACTGTTGAAAGTCTCTGGAGCCTCCTTCAATGACAGTCAGAGGTGTGTCTCCTATGTGATTTCAAATCTGGTCACTCTGACGATGAGCATTAACTATCGTGTCCAACAAATGTTTAAAGAGTGCAGATTCGATGGCAACAGAAACCAGCAGAGTGGACAAGGACATGACCAACTATGAGCCACTGAGGACCCTCCAAGCTCCCCAGAGACCCTCTATATACTCTATTCACACAGCTGTGCCTGGAACCTTGTTTTTCATTTCCTAAAACAAACAGGGAGTCATGAAGATGGTGTGAGCATTATGGCCAGGTCTAGAAAACCCCTGTGGGAGTTGTGGATGGGTAAAGAGGTGGACTTCTGCCTATAGGGTGGGAGGAAAGCATGCAGATTTTACTGTAGGTGTGGTTTCTCTTGTAGGGAGAAAATGATACCAGCAGAAAGTTCAACTTGTACAGGGCGGAGAGGTCCAGTTTTCATGTCTTGTTATCGGGCTGGGCTGTCTTGTCATCTATACTCAGTTACGGTGCTTAGAGGGGAGGGAGGACGTCCACAGCTGTGTCTTCATAGAACAAGGACTCTCCCATCCTCAGCCCAAGGCACTGGCTTACACAGTAGTGTTAGACCCAAGAAGAGAGGAAGAGTCATGGACTTGGGAAGCTGGGAGACCTGCCAGTGTCACCCTGGGGCAGGATTCAATCAAGACCATATGCTTGTTCCACCCTAGGTCTGGTGGAATCTTGGTGGGCATGTCTTCTCAGGGCTCACTGAGGGCAAGGGATCAATGCTGGCATATGGTGTGCTTTGGCATCATGTTCACCTTCTGGGAGCCTGGAATGCTACCTGTAGCAGGAATCTGTCCTCTGTCCCAGATCTTCCTCCTATTACAATTTGTCATAGGAAAATCTAGACTTTCTCTCTCTCTCTCTCTCTCTCTCTCTCTCTCTCTCTCTTTTGTACCAGTTCAGTGGGTTAAGATGAGCAGCTTCCCATGAGGGAAAAAAGAAAGCTCTAGTTTTCACTAGCCTGGGGAAGAAAGACTTTGATGTTGTGTATTCACCGAGGAAGCTTTCTTCTATAGAATGATTTGATGCAGGCAGACAGATCACTTTACCAACATGATCAGAAACTAAAATACCCTAAACAAATAGGTTTGTAGTCCCTTCTTATTTCCTTTTAAAAACAAACATGGTCTAAAACAGAACAAAATCAGAAAATATGTCACTCTTACACATTCAATAACTAAACTGGTTGGATGGCTATCTTAACTATTGAACTCTGATCCTTCTCGCCTGAAAGCCGTAGCAAATATGAATGTATCAAATATCCTCTGCCTCACCTTGATTTCTATATCCTGACAGTTTGTCGTTTTATATATATATATATATATATATATATATATATATATATATATCCTTGCCAGAAAAAAAAAAAAAAACCTAGACAGTGAGATGAGACACTGATAGCCTGTTGTGTTCCAAGGTCATATAGTAATTGATAAATACTAATAACAACAACAATAGCAATTATGGCAATGATGAATTCAGATGCAAACGAGTCACAAAACTAAAGAAGTTTAGATTTAAGTTCCAGGCTCCCTCACTTGCAGAATTCCCACGCAAGGACCTGGAAGGGGTTCCAGCAGCATCTTTGCATGGTCTCATGTTTTGTGAACTTTGCCAAAGAAAAGTATTTCCACTAAAGTCTGAGATCCGCTACGCCTTCTCATGCCAACTCTCCCCTTGTCGGAGTTCAGTTCTATCACGTGGCTTTGTCATGACCATGAATAATAGATCCACTGTGTTCCTAAGCAGAAACTGGGTGCAGATGCATTGGTTTGAGTTCAGTGGGAACACTGGTGGCATCAAGGGAAATTCTCACTGTCCTCTAGGCCAAGTCATCCAGTGTACAGGAACAAGGACATCGACAAGTGATGGGTGGTACGGCTCTCTCAGAGTGAATTGAAGATTAATCACATCATGAGAAAACCCCAAGTATTCTAAACTCTCTTAGCTCACATGGAAAAGAGAGTCCTTAGAGGATTTTCCATATTTGACCACAGCCCTAAGAATGGATACCTTGCTATAAATATCAAGTCATAATGCTGAAGGAAATTTTTTTCTGAACTCTATCAAGAGAAGAAAAGTGAATTTGGTCAGCTAGGCTAAAGTGGCTGGGCTGTCTTTGTATTTTTCATTTTTCTGATGATTAATAGAAAAAACTTAAAGGTTGTTGTCCTACGAAGGCATGGTTGAAAGCACAAAAACAGAGGAAAACACATTATAAAGATGTGTCAGCAGGCCATTATCAAAAGTTTTACCCTCAAGGTTGTATGAAGTTTTCGGCAGTTGTCAGCTTTCAAAAGCTGCCCCAGCCTCTCTTTTCTGTTTCTGAGTGAATAAGAACTTCTTTCTTAAGTGGCACCCACAGTTCCCTCGGTCTTCATCCATATCAGACTCTACACAACTGGATGTAGCTCTGAAGGAAAGCCAGGGAAGGTAGAGGCTGTGGGTTGTCTCTCTCATTAGTCATCTGGAAGGACTTAAAGGTCCTTAAATGTGTTGTGCATCAATGTGAGGGAGTGGGTCTCCCTTATCCTTAAATATCCATTCCCGTTTTAGCAAAGCAACTTTCAACTTCAGTAGTTCTGGCGCACACTGAAGGACTGGTGGGGGAATTGTATGAGGTCTAACTCAATTCCAGAAGTCGCTTGCTTTCTGGGATCAAGGTAGGTTGCTGGTTCAAACTGCCCCATACCTGCAAGGAGAAAGGTAAACATTTTTTTTTTCCTGAATAGTGTTTGGATTTCAGTGGGATAAAAACATTCCCCTTTGTGGGTTATTAACCTTAGATTTCTTGGGAAGGAAGACAGAACATCCTTGTGGTGGCGGTTTGAGTGAAAATGGTCGTCATAGTCTGATAAGAGGTGGCCTTGTAGGAGTGGGTGTGGCCTTGTTAGAGGAAGTGTGTCACTGGGGGTGGGCTTTGAGGTTTCAAGCACTTATGGTTTCTCTCTGCCTGCTGTCTGTGGATCCAGATGGAGCACTCTCAGCTACCTCTCCAGGACCATGTCTGTCTGCATGCCGCCATGTTTCCCACCGTGACTATAATGGACGAAAACTATGAACTATAAACAAGCCTCAGTTACGTAGCATCTCCTCATGGCAAGAGAAACCCTAACTAAAACAGAACTTGGTACCAGGGACTCAAGGTGGGGATGGGGGATGGGTGGGTATTGCTGTGACAGGCTTGATGTTTTTGTTAGGAGGAGTGTGTGGTCTTTGGGACTTTGGATTAGGAAAGCAGATGAAGGCTTTTAGTGGGGATTAGTGGACCATACTAGTAGGAGCATGGAAGACAGTGGTGCTGAGGGTGATTCGAACTGTGAGGCCTGGTGTACTGGATAGCTTTGTGTCAACTTGACACAGCTGGAGTTATCACAGAGAAAGGAGCTTCAGTTGGGAAAATGCCTCCATGAGATCCAGCTGTGGGGCATTTTCTCAATTAGTGATCAAGTGGGGAGGGCCCC
>NC_034609.1:17828412-17892320 GCF_900095145.1 Mus pahari | reverse complement strand
GCCAGTAAAGAACATCCCTCCATGGCTTCTGCATCAGCTCCTGCTTTCTGACCTGCTTGAGTTCCTTCCAGTCCTGCATCCTCTGGTGATCAACAGCAGTATGGAAATGTAAGCGGAATAAACCCTTTCCTCCCCAACTTGCTTCTTGGTCATGATGTTTGTGCAGGAATAGAAACCCTGACTAAGACACCTGGATCAAGAGGTTTCAGAGGAGAAGAATATTGTTATATGGCCTAGAGGCTATTCTTGTGATATTTTGGGGAAAAATTCGGCTGCTTTCTTCCCTTCTCAACAGATAGATAGATAGATAGATAGATAAAGTTCTACTTGAGACTAAATTTAAAGGTTTTGGATTAAGAGCTTTGCCAGAAGATATTTTCAGACATTTACTGTCTGCAAAGTATCGACTGTGTTACTTGGTCACTACTGGCCACGATTAAGTAACTTTATAATGAAAAGGAGCAAGGCAGGAAGCTGCACTCTTCCATGGCCTCTGCATCAGCTCCTGCCTCCAGCTTCCTGCTCTGTTAGAGTTCCTGTCCTGGCGTCCTTCGGAGAAGGACTACCGTGTGAAAGTGTAATGAGCCCTTTCCTCCCTAACTTGCTTTTGGTCATGGTGTTTCGCCCTAGCAATAGAAACCCTAACTAAGACACTTGTGGATCCATCCTCTAATGTAGATAGGGCTGGCCTTACCAAACAGGAGTTCTTCCACAGGTAGCACGGATTGAAACGGAAACAAATGCCATTTATCTGAAAACGTTCCCTTCCATTGGTGGTAACTAAAAATCTTTTTATGCTGTCTTAAAACATGAATGCCTTCAAGACCTATTAGATGGAACAGTTCTCTCTATGTTTGACAAGGTGTCTCCAGCTGAATTGAGTTTCCTCCCCCCACTCCAGAGAAAGGATGAAGCCCACAGAAATCTTCGCTCTCTCCTTACGTAGCTCTCTAGCTAGTTTAGCAGCAGCAGATGGTCAAGCATGCGGAGAAAAAAATAGGAACTGAGCATTTTACTCTTTCCCTCCCATCCTCTATGAAAGCCTAACTCAGTAGACTCACAGTCTAGTCCTCCAGCCGATGGGATAGGAGGTGAGGTTTCTCCTCAGCCTCGTCTCCCCCAAACTCCCAAATCTACCAGTAACCCAGTGGTCCTTTTCATACCTTTATGACTGGCTTCATCAGGATGAATTGTTTAAAAATGTAACTACACATAAATGCCTAGAACCTGCCCCCCCCCCCCAAGATGGGTAGCTTTCAGACTTCAGCCTCTTCCAACTGACATTTAATCGAGCTTGTTTATGTGGAAGGCATAGGATGGAGGAGCGCCATGAAGAAATTGTCTTCTTTAGAGAAACAGCATACGTTGACCAATGGGATGCACAATTACCTTGCTAATACTTTTTGTTTGAAAGAAAATTATCTGTATTTCTCAGTTTCTCATCCATGAAAGAGGTGTGGTAAAACTCTGCAAGTCAACTAACTGTTTGGTTTGTCTTTGAGTCCATCCCTGAATGTCTCTGTTCTCTTGGGAGAGCTCATTTCCCAGGACCTCTGGTCATCTGACCCCTTATACAGGGTTAGCCAATAGGAAGCCTTGACATAAGGTAGGCTGGCAACCGAGAGGGAAGGTCAGGTCTGTGCACACGCCCTATCTTACAAGCTAAGTGGGGTTGGAACTGGTCAGGACTTGAATAGGCGAATGAGAGAAGGCAGGCATCCTTTCTTGTTCATGTGGTGCGCTGGCTGTAATTTCCACCAATGTCTTTCAAATAGCCCGTGTCTACGGTCTCAGCTTCTATGTGCAGTCTTCACGGCAGTTGTGTCTAATGTTGGTTGGTTCCAGGTTTTGAGCGTTACAGACTTTGTCTTCGTGCACTGGCTCCCTAGCCTCAGGGTTGATGGCATCTCCCTAACTCGCTCCTCTCCAAGCTGCCTCACAGCTTCAGGGCTCCTTGGCATTTCTGCCACAACTGTGTCCTCTTATTCAATTCTGCAGAGGTTTCCATTTTCCTGGAGGTAACCGGAGTGGTTCTTAAAGATATCAAATCCCCGAGGAGGACTGAGTTAAGGTACGTAAGTGTTTAATATTGTTCCAGAACACAGCAAGTGTCCAGCAGATAGTGACTGTCAGCACTGACCTTTCTCATCAATGATGTATTTATTGTGCATGGATAATTTTTTTTTCCTTTTAATCTTAGTGGTTAAAACATGACATCACTTAGAGAAATCCGCCATGGTCACATCTGCTGGGAAGGACTACTGAGCATCTCTAGCTCATATGCACTCTTCAGTTTCCATAGAAACCAAGCAGAGAAAATTTGTTAAAAGAAGCCTAGAAAATAGGTAGATTCAGGTCTGTGTGATTATTTCTCCAACCCTGGAGCACGCGAGCAGACTGCTATTCCAAGTATTGTATTGTTTACTTAATATCTTTTTTTTTCTTATACGATCCAACAGACCTGGGTTCTTTTCTATGAGGAAGATGACATAAGGTATAGGATTTCTTTGCCACTGCACACTCCCCACCACAGCCCCAGTACCAGTGATTCCAGGGCAGGTATCATTGTGCTTATCTGTCACCTTGCTGGATAAACCTACCCCATTATGCTGTGGCTGTTCAAATGTTGTTTATTGTTTTATTGTTAAGAAATGGCTAAAGATATTATGTTAAGCAGAATTCCTGAAAGCAGGGGGACCAATTGAAATCTCAATTACCATCCTGGCAGCAAGGGCTGAGCCGGAATGGAAAATATTACATTTCTCTGTGTTGGAGTGGGGAAGCAGGAAGAATTCTTGGGTCATTTGATTACAAACCGAATCCTCAAAATCCCTCTTCAGCCATCAGAGCCGGTGGCAGTAACAGGGGAGACAGCTCTGAGTCAGATCTGGGAGAATCAGAATCAATAACCAGGCAATCTTGCTTCAATTTTCAAGCAATTTTAAATCTTTCTCTTTAAAAATGCCTTGAGGAAGAAGGAGCCGAGGAGATGGGAGGGACATGCAGGCACCTAGAATTCCAAGGTGAACTTCAATTTTTTTTTTCTGACAAAAGACTCCCATGTGTTCCAAGAGGTATTCTCAGGACACTGGCAAGGCTGTGCTGCCTGGGGCACCATCAGAAGAATCCCCTGCCTCCACAACAGCCTTCCTTGAGCAGTTTCTATGGCTAAGTGCATGCTTAGCTTAGCTGGTTGGAGCAGAGGGAAAGGAGAACAAACACAGGAATAGCAGTGGAGGGCAGGATGCAAGAGCAGAGGGAGTTGTAGGCTCAAGGCCAGAGGTGCTGGGACAATCTTGCTGCTTCCACTTTTAAAGCCATGTGACCCCAAACAAATCATTTCATTCATTTGTTTGCTTTTCACGAGTGACTTGGGACAGAGTGCGCGTGGCTCAGCACAAATATTGGCAGAAATCGGGAAGGCTTGCTTGGCGACCTCACGGTGCCCACACAAACCTCAGAACATTGGTGAGATAGCACTATTGTCACAATGACATTGTGTCAACAGCCCATGGAACCCTGTCCTTGTGAGGGTGAGAGGGCTTTTTATTTGTTCTGTTTTTTTACTGGTAGTGAAGAGAACTCAGAACTATTAAATTCATACCTCTTGGGTGGCTTCTCTGCCACCCCCACTATGCTGAGTTTCTGTGGGCCATCTTTAATTGTTTTAGGGTGATTTTTCTGTCCATGGTTTTTGAAGTGACAGGCAAGAATGCTGAACATAGTTGACATCTTTGAAGGCATCCGGCAGCTTCTCTGAGCTCCTCTTTCCTAAGAGGCGCCCAAGAGCCAAATATTTCCTCACCGAACTATCCCTTTCAAAGAAAGACAAGGCTTTGCTTTATGATTGAGTCAAAAATATAGGGCTTCACATGGAGACCAGGAGTGAAGACTCCATCAGGCTGCTAACCTTGGTTGCCATAGCATCCAGACAGGCATTTAACCCACTCCAAGAAGAGGCATCCCAAAGGGGCTGAGGTGAATCTCAGATGTGCTATCATTTATGTTCCTCTGTGGTGGCGAAGATCTCTACAGCTGCCAGTGAGCTAATCTTCCCAACAGGCCTGGGCAGGCAGATCAATACTATTATCCTTTAGTGCACAGTATTATTACCCACTTTCAGGCTCATTATCTACCAGCCAATTAGTCCATCTTTAAAGTCGCATCAGTGTCTTATTGTAGCAATATCCCACTTTGTAGTTGTGACTTTGTGTTATCCACAAGACACTAAAACTCCTCTCACAAGAACAGGTGAGGCCAGAACTCAGGCAGCTGATGTAAGAAATACCGGGAGGCTGAACATCTTCAGAATTTAAGGAGTCCATGCAAGTTGCCCCAGGCAGCAAGCCAGGGAACTGGACCACCTACCTATTCACCCAGTGACCTTGCAACATCTCTTCTTCCTGAGATTCTGCTAGAGACTTTGCAGAATGGGAAGCCACCTTAACTTTCTTGTTCTTTTCTCTTTTACAGAACTGGTAGGGTGACGTGAGAAGTGAAAAAGGTGTCCATCAAAGCAACAAAACAGAAGCAGCATCACTCAGGTCAGAGTACAAACAAACAGACTTGACCATCTGTTTGGATGGACGGTTTCAAAGAGATTAAAGTTGAGCTGGGCATGGTGGGGCAGGCCTATAAGCCCACAAATTGGAAGGCAGAGGTGAAGACATCTCTGCGAGTTCAAGACCCAGCCTGATCTATACATTGAGCTCTAGGACAGCCAGAGTTACATAGAGCAGTCGACCTGTCTCAGAAGACAAAGCAAAAGAAGATGAAAATATGATCGTGAAGAAATGAAGACTTGCTTGAAGTCTTTTAGTGAAACAAATGGCAAAGTCTGTGGGGCAGAGTCTAAGGCCGTGGGAGCATCTCATCTCAGTTTTCTTAGAGTTTCCTAGGGAACCTCATGGCCGTTTGACTATCCCTGAGTCTAGAGACCCCTGCCCTTACCCTTCCAAGACTGAGAATGTTCATGACAACTGTGGGTAGCATTCTCAAAAATGATTTACCTAAGGTGGAGCAGAAGTTTCTTTGTCAATTTCTGTGTGAGTGCGAGGCAGGCACAAACTGAGCTACATCACCATCCTTTGGGATGCTGGAATTTTAAATTTTTTATTATTTATTTATTTACTTACTTATTTATTTTTGAGACACGGTCTCCCTATGTGGCTCTGGCTGGCTTGGAACTTTATATGTAGACTAAGCTGGCCTGAAATTCATAGAGGTCTACATCCCTCTATCTCCCAAGTTCTGGCATTAAAGGTGCCTCCACACCCGGTCATGGATGTTGGAGTCCTTAATGTTCACCAAATTCAATTTCTATTCAAGACCATTCCAGGAGTTTCTCCTTTCCAGGAAGACACTGAGATCTACGAAGACATTGTTATTATAGAATTGGGGGTGGAGGGCAGAGGAGGCTCTCTGTCCACAACAGCCTACTTCCTTGGGTTGCCAATCTCTGCTATTAGATAACCCCTGTGGTGAGGTAGGAGGGAGATACAGAAGAATCCCTGAAAGCTGCTGGGCCAGCTAGCTTGGCATGTGTAGCATCAGAAAGCAAGAGGCCCCAATTCAAACAAGGTAGAAGGGAAGGACCAACTGAGATGTCCTGTGACTTCCACATGCGTACCATGGTACAGGCATGCTCACACATCAACAAACACACACAAACATGGACACATGCAAACACACACACACATACATATCAACATATACATAGACATCAATACACATCAATATATACACACATACACATCAATATATACACACATACACATCAATATATACACACATACACATATATACAAACACAAGCACATATACAAATCAACATAAACACACACATAAAAATATGCACACACAAGAAAACAAAAAATGAATATTTAGAATTTACCTTCATTACCAACTTGAGCATTGTGTGTAATCATTAATATGGCCCATCTTTATTTTGGAAGTTCCATATGTATATAGCTTGATGTAGTCATTTGACCATTTGAAAGTACTCCCTTGACCCTTCTATCATTCTCAAGTGGAGATTTTTTTATATCCAATACCTATTGTGTATGGTGAAGCTTGGGCCAGTGAAAGCCTGGCCTGCCCTAGGAAGAACAAACAAACAAACAAACAAACAAACAAACTCCCTGTGAGTGTCAGCTGTCCAGGGAACACTGATTCACTGAATAAAGACACTGTTTACTTGGAAATGGGGAGTTGCTGAAGGTGGAATCCATTTGGGACATCAGTCTATGGGCCTTGACGTTGCTACTTCTCTTCAATTCTATCCTGAAAGTGAACGTCCAGGGTTTCTGTTAGAGTCCATGGACTCCAGGCTTAAAGCCCTTCAGAGTCTTTCTGGATAAAGGTGGCTGGAAAGTTAAAGATACCAAGGTCAAATGGCATGGTAGGAGTACTATAGCCCAGGCAATGGTGGGAACCACAATGCGGTTGGAGGGAAGAAACAAGTTTGGCTGATGATTCCAAATGTCAAGTAACAACACGGAATCAGAGAGCTCACACAAGCCATGCTTCTGGAAGCACTTTGGTCTTCCAGCGATCACCTGAGATACAGGTAGGTGGCCTGAGCCTGGTGTGTGGCACTGTCCATGGCTGGGTGGGAATCAGGTCACTGACAGATGAGTTCGCTTCCTCTTGCCGAGGAACTATTTAACAAGACGGGATCTCATGATGTTGCTCAGGCTAGCTTAACCTTCTGGACTGAAGTGGTCCTCCTGAGCTGACTCCCCAAGTTCTGAGACATGTGTTAATGAGTCTAGGGAGAGCAATATTTTATTCTTTTCACATGCTCAGAACCAAAAAATATATAAGATTGCAATCAGATTGGAAACAGTTATAGAAATGTTTAACAACCCCTCAACTCTATGCTATAATAAGGTATGTTTATGTAACATTTATCTTTGCATGTTGTAGACTGGATTTAAGATGCTAAGCATATGCTCCATCACTAAGTTGATCTCTTGATCCTAGCCTATATTTATTTATTTACTTATTTATTTATAACATTTTAAAGTGGCTAGATAACGTAGTAGGTGTGGTATTGTAGCTTGGCTGGTACAATGTATACCTAATGTGTATATCATGTATGCTGGGTATGGTGGCACACAGACACACCTGAGAGGTGAACACAGAAGGATTACTTTAAAGTCATCCTTGGCTGTGCAGAAAACTTATACTGGACTGCATGAGACCCTTTATAAAAAATGAGAAGAAATCAATTGTTCAAATTTTAAAAATGGTTTAAAGTGACATCTTAAGACACATGGTACCCGAAGACGTTTGAACATTCTGTTGGTAAAAATGTCACAGGTCCAGTGGTTTGTTGCCTTCATTCATAGTCAAAGAAGTACTAATCTTTAGTTACAGCAGAGGTCGTCAGACTTTTTCTGTAAAGGTCCTGATCATAATCAGTTGAGCCATATGGTCCCTGTCAGGAAATATTGAACTCTTCTGATGCGTGTGATAGCAGCCACAGATAATATGTAAATGAATGGGCATAGTTGTATTTTAATAGCTTGGCTTAAGGTTTTATCATGGACAGACAAATTTGAATTTCATAGAATTTCATGTCCTGAAATGATATTTCTCTTTTGATTGTGTTTTCCATCCATTTGGAAATGGAAAAAAATTATATTCATGGCTCACAGGCTAGGAAAAGAAAATAGGTGCATAAGAGCCATATTTGGTTTGTGGGCCATAGTGTGCTGACCAGTGAGTCAGAGTGAGTCAGAATAATGGTGCAACCTTCAGATAGCAACTAGGTTTGTAGAGGTTTTGAGAGATGCTTATCTCAAAGGAAATGGAGAACCCTGGTAGAACCCCGAGAGCAAAGCTTAGTGCTAATCCAGAGTTAGCAGGGCTGGAGGAAGGCCCAGAGCTCCCAAGAGAGATGGACACGTAGACCCTAGTTCCCACTGCACTTATTACTATAGCCAAAACCATTGCTCACTTTAGCACCTGACATTTCTCTAATGACCGGCATTCGGTTTGGCACATAGAAGGTATTCAAATACCATATGTCAAGTGAACGACTGAAAGCTATCCAAGGCTCGTCCATGGAATCGGCAGGAGATGAAGCTTCAGGAGATGGAGAAAAGGCTGGGGGAAGGTTACAGCTGCTGAGCAACACCTCTCCTCGAGTGGGGTGATGCCCTGCCAGTCAGAGTCCACAATCCTAAGTTCCAGTTGGATGCGCCGAAAGCCGGTCATAAAGACGATAGTGTGTTTGCAGTAAGCTCCTTACTTCCCCCAGACGCACAAAGTGTTATAAAGCCTGCTCCCCTGATTTCAATAAGATCACATGACTGAACTGTGTCCAGCACAAGGTTGAAGGAAGTAATATCCAATGTTTGTATTGCTTAAAGCCTTGGCTCTAAGCAAGTCTCAGAAATTTCCATTTGCTTTCACTTTCCTCCACGGTCCTCATAGACTAGGTTCAAGACATCAGAGCCATGTGATACGAGGGGCAGGAACCCCAGAACAGCCGTCTGGAGACTGAGAATGTTTGTTTTGTTTTGCTTTGTTTTTTAAGTTGTTAAGTTCCTTTTTGTTGCAGTAACACACCTCAGTCTACCTGAGTGTGCACTTTGTTCCCAAGGTTAGAGGGAATTCACATTTCATAAAAGAGTCATTCTTTGGGTTCTCTAGACATAGGCCCTGAGGCGCGAATCTGAGTACTCGTATTTGTATGGGAGGCATAGGAAATGCCTTTAGGAGGGAGGGTAAGTGGGGAGATGGGAACAGGAAGGAGCTAGAAAGGGTGTTTATGGGGCCAACTACTTTCCGTGCACAACTGGAGCTTAATCCTGCAGGGAAACTGAACCAGGAGTAGAAAGCATACCTCTAAAGTCTCCCAAGGGGAGGAGGCCAGTGTATGAATACGCCACTTTCTGCCAGTCTTTGATCCCAGGGTTATTAGAAATCAGGGGTTTAATATCCCGGCCCAAGAGGTTGTTGATACTTAGGCAAAGGCAGGTGGGGGAAGAGGCACACAAGAGCAGCTGGAACTGGGCTGGAACGTGTTAAAGTTACGATGCCTCCCAGAACATGGGTGGGGACCAGCAGCATCTTTCTAAACTATTTAAATAAACAAAAACCATAACAGAACCAGGAGTGGATTTCTGTGGCTGATTTCACTTGGTTAAGCCCTTTGCTTCTGATAGCATCAGCTTGCTTATGGCAAGTTATGGCAAGGACACAGAAGGGTATCAGAGCATTTGCTATCCTGCAGGTCTTTTCTCTTTGGACCCCTTTAGTGTTCATGTGCCTCAGTTTCCCCACCTGTAAAATCGAAGGGGCTTGCATGATGGCCTACCTCCCGGTCCTCTTTCAACTCTAGAATTGTTACTGTAACATCTTCCAGCTTGAACACTGGCCCGTGGACCTGTTGGTGAGTGCTTTCCTGTTCCCTGGGGTGGATAGAAGCATAGGGCCAGAGCAGAGAGTGAGAGATTCTCATGTAAGAGGAATTTTCCGGGGAAGGTCAGGGAGCTAGCTGGAGCATTAGCTGAATTTTTAAAGCACACTTGACTGGGGTCTTTACCTTGCTAAACTCACTAAATAGCTCATGGACTAAGAGATATAATTTCGAGGGAGAATACAGATTATAATATGATTTTAATTTCTGCTCACGAGTCTATGTAGTTAGTGTGCGGGCCTAAAGAGACCATTGGCTGATTCTAAGATAGCTTCAGGGTAAGATGGGAGGTCCTGAAATGGGAATCTGAGATCTGATTGTATTTTCAACTGATAGTGTGTTTGGCTCCTGGCTATCTTGGATTTTAGCCCCAGAGTCCCAGTAGGAAGACAAAAAAAAAAAAAAAAAAGAATAAATAAATAAAATAAAATAAAATAAAATAAAAAAATGCAGAAGACACAGGACAAAGGGTGGAGTCTGGAGTCTAAGTCCCAGCTAAACTGTTTTTTTTTTTTTTTTTTTTTTTTTTTTTAACATTCTCTATTTTTTAAAACTCGAACCTCAGAGCTATGCTGTAGAAGGAAAGCTAATGGAGTCTTAAGTGATATGACTTTAGTTCACTTCCCGTTTCTGTTTAAATCCCAGGTCCTCGGTGATACGACAAGAGACACCTGGGTAAGTACACCAGTCAGCTGGGAGCCTTTTTACGGAGCAATTTCCTCCACCCCAGAGGAAGGAACACTGAGCAGCCTTGTGAGACCCTAATGCTCCCGACCACAGATGGGTAAAGTAACAAGAACAATCAGACATTTTCTCCGTTCGATACTGATTTCAAATCGAGAAACTTAAATGGTGCCTGCCTTGTCCCTGGGAGTGGTCGTCACATTTAAGGATGAGATTCTGATCCTATTTTCAGTAGAGGATGCATAGATTTGTTTTTCTTTACTAACTCAGAAGTAACTGTATGCCCAGACTATGCAGAACAATGGCCTGAGTCCCACCCCACCCCACCCCTGTCCCCCATCCCTTTCTTTCTGCATTTCTTCGGTTTTAGTTCTCACACTCCCTCTGATTTCCTAGGGTTCTTTTCAGAGCTTTCTCTCCTGTTTCATTCATCACTCCGTTCCTGTGCACTTTAAAAATTAAAGATTTCTTTTCTTTTTAATTGTTTATAAGCATGGGTGTGTACATACGAGTGCAGCTGTCCACAGAGGTCAGAGGAGTTGAAACCCCTTGGAAATGGTGTTACTAGAAGTTGTGAGCCACCGCATGTGGTGCTAGGAACTAAAATTGGGTCCTCTACAAGAGCAGGAAGCACTCTTAACCACTGAGCCATCTCTCTAGCCCCTGTTTCCATATCTTTATAAAAATATTTTGACTTAGAGTACATATTACCATCATATAGTACAGATAATTCCTCTTTGTCTCAAAGTTGATTTTGCTATTCATGTATATTTTTATTCAACACAGATTTTATAATCAAGTTGTTAAGTTCCTTCAAAGTAGTCTGCATTTTTAAAATTAGAATACATTAAATTTATAGATTAACTTAATAAGAATTGATCTTTCATACTAAGCTCTTTTGTCTGACAAAGTGCATAATTCTTAACATATTAAAATATATTATTTGATATCTTTTATTATTTTTAGAGAAGTTTTCATTATATAGTCAGGCTGACTTCCAACTCATGAACCTTTTGCTTTAGCCTCAGTAGTGCTAACGCTATAGACGTGACCTACCACACTAGAGGAGGTGTGTCATTGGGAGTGGAGTTTGAGGTTTCAAAAGCCCACACTAGGCCCAATCTCTCTCTTTCCACCCCCACTCTGCTTCTTGCAGATCAGGATGTAAACCCTCAGCTACTTTTCTAGCTCCATGCCTTCTTGTCTGCTGCCATACTCCCTGACAGGATGATCATGGACTAACCCTCTGAAATTGAGGGTTACAAGCCCTCAATTACATTCTTTCTTTTAAGAGTTGTCTTGAAAATGGTATCTCCTCACAGAAACAGAAAAGTAACTAAGACAGAAGTTGGTACCAGGAGTGGGGTATACATTCCTGTAAGGTCAAAGGTAAACATTAGACATTTGATGTCTTCCTCAGTTGTTCTCTACAATAATATTTTTTTTTTTTAAACAAAGTCTTTCACAGAGCCTAGAGATGACTGCTTTAGTTAAATTGGCTGACCAGTGAGCCCTGAGGATCACTTGCCTCTTCCTTCCAGCACAGGAATTACCTATGTTCACTGCTGGGCTTGGCTTTTTATGTGGCTGCTGAGTATTTAATCACATGACTCCATGCTTGTGCAGTAAGTACTTTACTGACTGAACCATCTCTCCAGCTCTAACTTTTTTTTTAATACGAAAGAAGTGTAGGCATTGTCATACAGTTTTAAAAGGCTAGTTTAGAGACCTTTACAATTTTGTTGCTGGACTGGCTGTCATTTATTTTCTCTCTTATTTTCTCTTGGTCCTTGATGATAGGAAGTAACCCTTGCATTTTGTCACTTTGGTGACAATGGCATATGCTTGTGACATAAAGTGGGCAGTGTCTAAGATACAGTCTTAGCAGAACTGAAATAAAACTGTCAGCTTATATGGGACCCTCAAGTTACACATTTAATGAGAATTTCTTGCCAACTGAGCTCTATGTCTCGAGAGGTCAGCTGTCAACACATCACAAGAACTTAGAGCTCTTGAACTAGGATGACCTCAGAAGTCATCTAGTTCCTTTCTGGGTGATTTTATCTTTTCTGTGGCATATTAGTTTTATGTCTGGTCAGTAGTTGTGAGAATTCCTCAGAGATGTGACATCCACCACTTGGTGAAGGAGTCCAGCCCTCATTAGTGGGCTCCTTTGCCTACCTACAGGAGCAGTAACACTTTCTCCATTGTATCTCTTTATTATACTCTGACTACATATATATCTGACTTTATACTGCAGTGATGGCGTCTGGTGTATGCATAGAACCATGAGTGTCTTTGGGGAAGCAGCAATGACTTAACACATTCTATTTACCTGTCTGTCTATCTATCAAAAGACAACAAATAAACATATATGGAACACTTCTTATATTTTTTCTTTTCTGATTCTCCTGGTGCCTTAGTTTCTTGGTATCCCCTTGATTGTTCACCTCAGCCCCCCTCCCCCAACTCCCATGCCTCCCCTTCTGAGACACTAATCACAGACATCATTCTGAAAGGTACTACAGCCACTCCTTAGCTTGGTTCTACGTGCCTTTATTTCCTGAGTTTCATTATTGCCTGTCCAGGATCTGGTTCCTCTCCTTGGGCTGTTGCTCTGTGGTCTGGCTAAGCCCTTGCATACTGACAGACTTTACTACCACTGCCACTGCTGTGAGGTGCATGACACACCATTCCTAGTAACCGCCAAGGGGGCATTGTTTCAACCTGGAAATGGAGGGAAGGTAACTTCTCAAGCTGTCAAATTTCTACCAATGGACAACAAGTGACAGGAAGTCTGAAGTCTTTCTTCCCTCCCCTCCTCTCTCAGACTGTTCCAAGGCACAGATTATCAACACGCTTTCTTAAGACAAATTCATTGAACAAGTGACCACCCCTGTCTCTTCATAGCTCACGATGCAAACTCATACATGACCTCACACAGTGTATAACTCTCACTCAGTATTACATGCCATGTGGCTTCTGCTTCTATTTTCCTTTACTCTCAGGAAATCCAACCTCTCAAATAGACTCTTAGCATTTCTTTTTTTTTTTCGTTTTTTTGTTTTGTTTTGTTTTGTTTGGTTTGGTTTGGTTTGTTTTTTTTCGAGACAGGGTTTCTCTGTATAGCCCTGGCTGTCCTGAACTCACTTTGTAGACCAGGCTGGCCTCGAACTCAGAAATCCGCCTGCCTCTGCCTCCCAAGTGCTGGGATTAAAGGTGTGCACCACTGCGCCTGGCAGCATTTAATTCTTATCTTGTGCTTTTTGTTGAAGAGGAATTTTGATCTAAGACAGTGATACCACAGGGGGAACCAGCAACAGCAATGAGGACCGAAAAAGCCCTCAGGACTTGACCCTTCAGACCAGAGCTGTCCTCTGAGAGTCTGACTTAGCTCTCATTGAATGTTTCCCTGCAAGGTAGTGTTCGGCTTGCTCAAGCAGGTAAGGGTGGAGGCCAGAGGTTGATGTCTGGATGTCATGTCCTCAATTACTTGCCCACTTTATTTATTTATTTATTTATTTATTTATTTATTTATTTATTTATTTATTTACTTTGAGACCTCATTAATGGGCTGAACCCGGAGCTTATCATTTCAGTCAGACAGTTCCACTCCCCCTCCATTCCTTTCCCCTGGGGCTACACCCAAGTGCTGACACACACAATTCTTACCTCTGTGCTAGGGCTCTGAATCCAGATGCTTGTGTTTGTGTATTAAGCACTTTAACCACTGTGTCATGTCTCAGCCCCTTCCTTGTTATTTCTAAGTGTTCATCTATTCTATTCCATCTGGAATTCTCTTCTCTAAACTGGGTGCTTGTTAACACCCCTCTCAACTACACTGCTGAGAATTGAATGTCAGGCACAATAAAAGTATTGCTTTTTAAAGAATCATAACTGGAAGTCATTTTTTCTGTTGTTTTAGAAGGAAAGGGAATCTGAACATGGTGCACACTACTGCATCTAAAACATTCTGTTCGGCATTATCTTACTTGACCCTAACAACACTGGGCCATGCGAGTGATGATTTTTCTCATCTCATACACAGTTCAATGATTTTCAGTGCCTTCAATATCTCGTTAAGCTGATGAGTGGACTGATTAGGATTTGAACCCATCTCTAACATTCCTGTGATACCAAACCCCCAATACATTTAGCTGTTGTGGTGGTTTTAATAGGAGTGGCCCTCAGAGGCTCATAGGTTTGAATTCTTGGTCATTATGGAGTGGTGCTAACCTGACAGGTAGTAGAAGGTGTGAACCTTTTAGATATGTTCGGCCTTGTTGGAGGAAGTGTGTCACTGGGGGGGTGGAGTTTGGAGTTTCAAATCCTCAAGCCAGGCCCTGTGTCTTTTGCTTTTCCCGCTGCCCGCCGATCCAGATGTAGAACTCTCTGCTACTTCTCAAGCACCATGTCTGCCTACACACCATGCTTCCCACCATGATGATAATGGACTAAATCTCTGAAACTATATGACAACCCCAATAAAATGTTTTCCTTTATAAGAGTTGTTTGGTCACCGTGTCTTTTCGCAGCAATAGCACACTGACTATGGCAACTTAATAATGTGGGAACAAAATTCTGTCGTGGTTCACAATAACTTTTCCAAACATTGGATCCCTACATGGAAGCCCAAAGAGGTATTTACATGAAGCTATGAAGGTGAAGCCTGGATTTCATCGGCAACCCAAAAAATGGTAGAGATGCCAGCATTGTGGGATACCTGCCAAGGAGAGCTGCTAACAGGGTGTGGAACCAGCCCAAGAAAGTGAAGTGTGTTGCAGTCAACGAAGTTGAAAGGAGTTGGAGCTCTGAAGAGCGCTTCGGATCAGACACAGAGATGTAGAGTTTGGAGCCTGCCCAGTAAGGCTGAGAGTACCATTATTAGAAGTAGTGGCAAACTAGCATATCATCATCTACCCAAGACATTGCACATGGCTACTGAGTCCAACAGGTGTCTCAGAAGTGGGAAATAGTACATAAGATTTGACTGTATGATATAGTGAGGGTGACTGAACAAACACAGGAGACCTTATGATAAATATTTGTCAAGCAACCAATTGTATCCAACCGAAGTTGCAGGAATTTGTGTAACTGGGAAACCTAAGATATCTAATGGGAAAAGGCTCACCCACAGAATAGTGAGGAAAAAAATATAATCAAGAGTTATAAAGTGTGGCCGAAACAGTGCCATAGACTGAGATATGCATGGGAAAGCTATCAAGGGAGAAGTAAAAGAACTGTTATGCCTTCTAACCTCTTCAATAGCTCTCTTATGATTCCTGCTGTGTGACCATCCGGGCTTACATCTATCTTTCAGACTTTTCAAGCAAAGAATTATCCTGCCTAGGATGGAAGACAGCAGATAAACAGTCACGTCACTTGTAACCTGAGGAAGAAATGTTAGCAACCAAGAGCCCTGTGCAGCTCGATCGATAACCCTGGGCAGTGTGCATCGCTGGGCTTTCATCTAGTGATTTCTCAGAGCCAGCACACTTCCCGGGGAAAGGCAGTTAAGACATCTTTCTTAAAGGAAAAAAAAAGAACAACAACAACAACAACAACAACAACAAAAAAGACATCTTTCTTGTCCTGCTCTTCTCCACTGTCAATACCAAGTTGTCCTCATCTCCTAAGCGCATCCCAGATGGTCCCTGACTTAGAGTGGTTCATCTTAGAATGTTTTGACTTCACAGAGGTATAAGAGCAATATGTGCTCAGTAGAAGCTGAACTTTGAATTGTGATCTTTTCCTGGGCTGGTGATAGATGCTGTGGTGCTCTCAGGAGATGCCAGGCAGCAGTCCTGAGCCTGTCGCTCCCAGTTAGCCATGAGATCACGAGAGCAAACAACTGATACTCTGCGGTGTTACGTGTTGCTAAGCGATGCTGTTTGCTAGGTTAGTTGCATTAATACACTCTCCACTTAGGATATCTTTCAACTGCCAGTGGAATAAGTGGGACATCTGTGGTGTCATAATCCCAGCTCATTTCTCGACCCGTCCTTCTTCCTCTCTCCCTCCCACTCTCTCACTCTTTACACTGTTGACAGAGCTGCTTTCAATGACACATCTTAGTGTGAAGGTCACATCAACATCCTCTATGTTTTAGACTCCCTTGGAAAGTTTAGATTTTCTAATTGCTACTAATAGAGTGGAGCAAAATATCCCCTACTGGTTTGGGGGTTGACCATGGTGTTATCCCATAAAGCATAGTGAACACCATGGCATGCTAGTTCCAAGCCCTGGGGTTTTAAGAAGTGTGTGGCATTTCCTCTTGTTTGCTTGTTCTTTCTTGCTAGGAGAGGGAGAATTAGTTCAATTGTCATTCCCACTACACAGAAAGTCTCTGCTTATTGCATCAGTTGCTTCATTCCAAGGTCACAATAATCAATGGATGCTTTCTTTCCGATTCTGTAACACTTTGTTGTCATTTTTGGTGTAGTCCCCAAACAGTGAGTCAGCTGTTGCCACTCTGACTAGTTAGATACCCAGATCTGTATTCTCTCCTTCCTTCGTGCTACAAATCCTGATTTTGTTCAGCTTGTCAGTGTTCCCAAGGAGCCCCACATACCTCCCTCTGTGTAGCCCAGGGTCTGATGAAGGCAGAACATACCAATTCTGATGGCTATTGTTGTTTCCAATTTTTTTTTTTACAACCTCCACATAAAGACCAGGAACTAAATCTTACTCACTTTTGAATCTTTAATCCCCAGCAAAGTGGCAGACACATAGTAGGTCAGACTTGCTGAATTGAGTTGAAATCTCAAGTGGTGTGGAGGCTGAAGGTTTGGAGATATAAGCTTGGGTTCCACACATTCCCAGAGATCCTAGAACATCTACTGATCTACCTGTTCCCAATTATCTCCAATTTCTTCTGTGTCTGACAGCACACCTTACCGTATACTACAGGGAACTGGAGAAGAATATTGCCAATGCATGAACTCAAGGCCACTGTCTTACTGTCTATTAAGAACTTGAAGCCACAGCGAATAAAGCACTTTACCTGTTAATGAGCTGACACCTCATTAGAACTAGGCAAGATAGCTATGGAGATAACTGCCACCTTCCCAGCACTTGGAGCCAGCTAAAAAACTGCTTCTAATGGAACCCTGAGAACTTGAGGACAATGTCAAAGTAATATGCCAGGATTTATTCTCTCTGTTCTCACACAGGGACCAAGGAAGAGTTGTTGCTGTATAACATTGCTCCCCTGAACCCTTTAGCCACACCCTCCCTACCCTTTCCTCCCCAGGCCTGTCTTAGCATCTGGAAGTCTCACTGTTCTACTCTTCATTTATTTGAGATCAAGTCCGTAACCTTAACGGGTGAGCAAAAATATGTGGTATTTGTCTCCATAGCTGACTTATTTTACTAAGGACCTGGCCCTCAGTTGCTTCAAATGACAGTTTCATTATTTTTATGTCTATATAATATTTCATTGTGAATATACACCACAGTTTTCTTATTCATCTAGTTGTCAATAGGCACTTTGGTCAGTTCTTTTTTTTTTTTTTTATTGATATAATGAATAGTCGGTGAACAGTGGGTGCTCCAACAAACATTGGAGTCCAATTGCAATGTCTTTGGATATATAGTAAGTAGAAGAATTTCTGGGGGCTGGTGAGATGGCTCAGTGGGTAAGAGCACCCGACTGCTCTTCTGAAGGTCCAGAGTTCAAATTCCAGCAACCACATGGTGGCTCATAACCATCCGTAACAAGATCTGACTCCCTCTTCTGGAGTGTCTGAAGACAGCTACAGTGTACTTACATATAATAAATAAATAAATCTTAAAAAAAAAAAAAAAAGAATTTCTGGGTTACACTGTAGATCTTTTCTAGGTGTGAGTTGTGTGTGTGTGTGTGTGTGTGTGTGTGTGTGTGCTAATGCCATAAAGAGATATCATTATTATGACAATTCTTATAAAAAGAAAGCATTGAATTGGGGCTTGTTTATGGTTTCAGAGGTTTAATTCACTATGCTCATGGCAGGGAGCATGGCTGGCATGTAGGCAGAAGTATTAGCTGAGAGTTCTACATCCAGATCTGAAGGCAGCAGGAAGAGAATTGCTGGGCCCGGCTTAGGCTTTTGAAAACCAAAGTCCCACCTCCAGCATCATACTCTTTAGTCCCTCTGGAGTATTATCACTCCCCAATGATCAAGCATTTAAATATATAAGCCCGTGAACCATTCCTATTCAAAGCCACCACACACTTGTGTGGATTCCGTCTGCAGAGTTGAGGAAGCAACTTCCGGAATCCTTCCTTGGTCACTGTCTATCTTTGGTTTGAGACAGGGTCTCTCACTGGCCTGGGATTTTGACAAGTAGGCTATGCTGGCTAACCAGTGAGTGCCCGGGTTCTTCCTGTCTCTACCTCCCATTTCATCATTGCTGGAGTTACATGCACATACCATCACTCTGGCTTTTTAATGTGTGTTCTAGAAATCTGACCTCAGGTTGAACGACGAGCGATTTACTGACTGAGTCATTTCCCCAGACCTGCTTCTAGGTGTTGTTGAGGAGTCCTTGCTGAAGGATATCTGTTGTTGAAGGGGCATCGTTCTAATTATCCTGCCTACAGTTCAAATCATCTTTCGATTATCTACAATACATAGCACAGCACAGTTGTTATGTGGTATTATGTGGGCAATGATGACAAGAGTAAGTCAGAAAATGCTCAATGGGGACCCAAGTTTTTCCTGGAGTTTTGGTTGTTTAGGGGAATCTTCAGTTAAGGAACCCACAGACACAGAGGCTGGATATATTTTCCTACTAAGAAGGTGATCTTCAGTGAAGCCCAGCAATCATGTCAGGGTAACCCAGCTAAGGTCGTGAGCCCCGCTTCTGTAGCCTTAGTAGCACCAAATAGCCTCTGTTTCTTAAAAGCCACTCCACAGAGGACATGAAAGTCACTGTGAGGGTAGTGCCCAACTCTTCAGTGTACTGATATTGTTCATCTCAGTAGCCCTGGGAAACAAGCTGAGCATTTTGTCCCTGTCTCAGGGAAGTGTGGCTAGGGAAGAAAGTCCTTGAGGTGAAAGGACCCTGATTCTGCCTCTTAGCAGGTTGATATGTAACAATGGACGATAGATTTTCTCCCCCTTTCCAGCTATCCTTTAGGGTAAAATTTCTATAGCTCAACTAAATTTCTATATTTTATCATGTTAAGTGAAAAAAAATTAAAAGTACCTTAGCATATCCAGTTGCTACCATTTCTGTATTTCTTGTTAAATTCATGTCCTTTCTTTGACTTGACTCTCTGTAGCTGTAAAAATATCCGATTTCCATCTGCTTGCGACTGAAGCTTGAAGTGAAAGGCATTAGGCAATGATCTCCCATTTTGAAGAGAACATATCTCTTGTGAGAAAAGGAAGACAGAGGTACCCCAAACTTGACTTCCATTCCTCTAAAGATGTGTAAGAACATCGTCTACTTAAATGGCTTGTAAGAATATACTATAGGGTACGGTGCATGTGATGCGTGCTTTATCGAGACATGGTCCATGTCCCACATAGTTCACCCATTTGAAGAGTATTCAGTATTCAGTGCTTTTTAGTTCATTCAAATGGCTGTGCACAGACTGTCAAAAACTAATTTTGGAACATTTGTGTTTCTTTCAAAAGAAACAATCACTGTGTGCAGCAGTGCATTTCTGTAATTTCAGCCGAGGCTGAAAGATCAAGAGTCAGAGGCCACCTGAATTGCAAGCTCTACATTAGCTTGAGCTACGTAACATTCCTGCTTCAAAAAAACAAGCCACTACCACCACCGCTGCAGCCTCTGCCACCGCCACCTCTATAACACTATCACCACCAAACAAACCAACCAACCGAACCTAAGTCCTGTACCAATGAGCAAAGACATTTACTTTGTCTCTAGGTATTTGTCTTCCCTGGATACTTTATGTAAATGGGTGCTATGCATGGTCTTGGAGACTGCTTCTAATGTTTCCTAGGTTTGCTGTATTGTAGCATATATATCATTACTTCATTCTTTGTAACTGCCTGAATAATAATTTATTGTGTGGATAGACCACATTTTGCTTTCCATTTGCCACCAATATTGGGGGTGTTTCCCCTTTGTGGCTATGATAACAGACCGGGACCACTAGGAACATTTGTACCAAGTTTTTGTGTGGGCTATCGGGTTTTTTTGTTTTTTTAAATTAATTTTATTTACCCCCCCATCTCTCTCTCTCTCTCTCTCTCTCTCTCTCTCCTCCCCCCCCCCCCCCCCCACCCCCCCATCTCTCTCTCTCTCTCTCTCTCTCTCTCTCTCTCTCTCTCTCTCTCTCTTTCTGTGTGTATATGTGTGTAAGGTGTAAGTGCATGCATGCAGGCATGCTATGGTGTATATGCAGAAGTCAGAGGACGATTTTTTTTTTCCTTTTTGGTTTTTCAAAACAGGGTTTCTCTGTATAGCCCTGGCTGTCCTGGAACTCACTTTGTAGACGAGGCTGGCCTTAAACTCAGAAATCTGCCTGCCTCTGCCTCCCAAGTACTGGGATTAAAAGAGTGCGCCACCATGCCCAGCCAGAGGATGATTTTCAAGAGTCATTTTTTCCTTTCTATCATGTGGATCTTGCGGATCGCACTCCGGCTGTCAATCTTGGTGACCCAGTGAGCCATCTTTCTGGCCCTCTGATTTCTTACGTGGACACATGTGGGAGCATAATTGTTAGACCGCATGTAACACTGATCTTACACTTCTGAGAAACATCCAGACTATTTTTTCACTATATTCATTTAAAAGAAATTCATGATAGGTGGGGCGGGGAATGTACCCAGAAAGAGGGAGAGGATGGAAAAGAGGTTCAGGGTGGCAAGGCCCCAGGAACTGTAATGTATGCTCAGCCAAAGCATTCGGCCCCAGATTGACTGCTGTCACGGGAACTGAGCCAAGTTAATCTACCGAAGTGCAACAAAGCACGAAGAGTGTTGGTTATGTTTTGCCAGGCTCAAGAAGTGTCCCAGAGTCGGATGTGATCAGGATGAGACTGAACAGGAAGTTCATTTTTGACCTTGGGGCAAACACACTGTGGAGGGGCTGATACACTGGGTCTCTTAGCCTAGACCATTGCCGTGAACAGGCAACTCGTTGCCAAGCCCGTCCTCGTAGCAGCCCACCCCACAGCACAGAAAGCCTGGCTGGGCTCATGCTTTCTGACCGTTTTCGTCCTCTCAGCTGCTTAAGCCAGTTACACTGTCACTTTGAGCTCCCGGCTCTGAGTCCTCTGGAAAGGCTCTGTCCAGATGTTCATGTATTTAGCAAATGCGCTTCTCTGATGCCTTGGCACGGTGGCTCTCAGATGGGGGGATGGATATTCGATGCTGTTGGCTGTTGGGGACACGCACACTCAAATGAACAGCAAAGCCTGTGACTCAGATTCCCCGTGTCTCTCGTTCTTTCTGTAATACAGCTGATGGTATCACTTAAACAGAAACTGACAAGGGAGCGCGGGGGGGGGGGGGGAGCGGTTCTGACACTCTCCCGTGGGTCACGCAGGAGCTCTTCAGATAGAGAAGGGTGTCTTGTGTCTCTTTCCACATTATAGGATACTACGTCCACCTTGATGTGGGGATTTGCTTCCCATTTTAAAAGTACTTCTTCCATTACATAGACAGAAACCTTTAACCCACTGAGTTTTATGGCCTTACCCAATACTTTGTATTTTTGATCCTCTTTGAGCTAGGGATATCTCAGAGGCTCTTTTACATTTTACAGAGTGCATAGGGGCTAGAGATGGAAAAGACCTTCTTAAGGCCAGCAGATCAGTGGAGGACCTGCCTCCCACACCTCTCTCCGCACCTCTCTGCTCTCAGACGTCACTACCCTGAGATTGTGGGATTTTGTTCGCTGTTCTATTTCCAAATGTTTGGTTCAGCACCTGGCACACAATCCTGGAGCCAGCCTGTGTCTTTTTGAATACTGATTCCAACAAGTCCTGCTTGTGGAGAGATTTGAGTATCTTTCTCTCACTTTCTTGATGAAGTGTAGCGAATGATGGCAACCATCTCAAATACATGTACTCTGTAAGAAGTAAATGAATTACTGGATTTGCAGTGATTTAGAAAAGTGTCTTTTGTGTACTAGAGCTCCATGAGCATTGATTGGATGGATGGATGCCTGGGTTATAGGAGCACCCCTTCAGGAGGTAGCACAGCATCCTTCAGTTTATTAGACCCTAGTCTACACAACCAAGTCTTTGGGCTGGGAAGCTGACCTAAGAAGGGCAGTCCTGTAAAGGCCCATGCTTTAGCAGGAAGGCTTTAGGGCATAAAAATCTCCTCCTGGATATCACTTCCACCCTAACTGTGAGGCTAACTCACGAGGATTCCACGGGGATTCGAATGCACAAGCACAGACCCTGTTCTGGATCCAGTTGACAACTTTCAGTGATCGTCAGTCTGTGTTCTAGGAGATCTTGTCTCAGCTGCTCTTTCATGCCAAAGCCTCTGGATGCTTCCTATAAAATGTGAAGATCTCGAGCTCACCAGGCTTTGCTTAGGAAGATAACAGAGTTTTCAACATCTCAATGGGAGGCTTGGGGTGACAGAGATGCGCATTAAGGCCACCTGCATCTCTGCTCATTTCACTTAAGTGCTGTCATTCGGATGGTAGTGCTGGACTTCCGGGATGCTGGTCGGTGGGATGGGAGTGGAGGAGGAGATGGTAAAAGAGGACAGTTTGGAGACGAGGAGGTAGGTATAGGTTGGCTGGCGATGTCTCTTTTTCTTTCCTCAGCACTGGACATTTCTCACCTTTGTAGACTGTTCTAGAAACAACCTGACTGTAGAAAGGTCTGGCTGATGACTAAAAGACCTGTGTTTTAATCATCTCTGCTGCGTCCCATTTCTCATTCTGTACTCAAGTGCCTCTCTGACTCACCCAAGCCTCACGTTCTCACTCACTTCAAGGGACGGAGCACGAACTTTGGAGCTGTGTTGGGCAGATTTAGGTGAGGGGATGAGGTGACCTACTTAGCACAGGGCCTGGTACCTTCATGGTGCTCAGGAAATGACTATGGCTGTTAGTCTTGGACAGGACCCTAATGATGTCCCGAGCTTTCTGAGTGAGAAAGGAGGTAGTCGCCAATCTGAACACACCAGTCAAGAGGAACAGAAGGGAAGGAAGGGTTTCCCATGCATCCGAACTGAGGATAATTTTCCAGAAAACTGATTCCATGCATTTGGGTAGAAGGTTCTAGAGAGCTGGATTTTTTTTCTCTTCTTCTCTTTTCTCTACTCCTCTCTGGTTTCTCTCCTCCTCTTCCTTTTCCTCCTCTTCCTTTTCCTCCTCCTCCTCCTTCTTTTAGAGACAGGGTTTCTCTGTGTAGCTCTGTCCTGGTAGTCACTTTGTAGACCAGGCTGGCCTTGAACTCAGAAATTCACCTGTCTATGCCTCCCAAGTGCAGAAATTAAAGGTGTGAGCTACCACCATGAAGTTTTTAAGTTTTTCTACAATCATGTAGTGAATAGTGTGCATACTAAGCATTACAGGCTGTCAAGTGAATCTAGGTGTAGCCATAGTCGAGAACCAGAAAACAAAACAAGACTGAAAAACCTGACAGTCAACGACCGCTTTCCTTAGTAAAGGCAGTGATGCCATGAACACCTGCAGATAGGACAACCTGACACTGAGCGTCCTTGCCATCAGTGATCCAGAGGCCATTCAACCCAGAGGGTCCTCAACATTTAGTTGTTTCAGAGCAGATCATTGCAAAAGATCCTTTAGGACTGACAAAGTTGCTGTTTGTTCATTCATTTATTCATGTATTTATTGCCAACTTTTTATTTTGCTAAGTTAAGGCACTGAAAACAAAGTGCAACCCAGGCACCATTTATCTGTACCATTCTGTAACATCTTTTAAATGATAGGGCTGGAGGGATGGCTCAGAAGGAAGAACACTTGTTCTGCTCAGAAGGATCTAGGCTCAGTTTCCAGCACCCACGTGGCCTCACAACCACTTGTGACTCATGTTTTGGGGGATCTGACACCCTCTTCTGGACTTTGAGGACACTAGGCACGTATGTGGTACATATACATATATATGTTAGCAAAATGTTCATACACATGAAAGGAAAATAGATCTTTAAACAAAGGTTTTGCATTTTATATACAGAAGAGACCTGAAATAAAGCCACAGGTAGTTCTTATGGTGAGAGTATTTGGCTTAAGAGGAAATTGCTTCACAGCTTTAATCTTCCTTCATTAAATTCTAGTTAGACAGTAGTCAGTTTCCAAGCCAAGGTCAAACTTTCACAGGTGAAGCAACTGAGCCCGGGAGAAGGGAATATCTTTGGAAGTTAGCAGGGCTGAGACCAGAATCTATTCTAAGGATGTCTGCTCATATGGCTATATAATGCTCGGGGAACAGGCCTGGCACCCCTGTTCATGCTAACATGTATGGATCAGAGCCACTGGGAATGACTGCCCAGTCCCCTAGCCGAGGTCAAGCTTACTTAGAATGACCACCATGGTAATCACCAGGCCAATGGCTCTGGTAGGTGGAATCATCTCAAGGCAGGTGTTGCTGTGTATACCTGTAGACTCCTGACTTGAGAGTTGAGGCAGCAGGATGGTGACCTCAAGGGCAGCCTGGGCCCCATAGCAAGGCCTTGCCTAACAACAAACAAACAAGGAAGTAAAAATCAAAAACTTCTAGAAACAGTGGAATATGGAGTCCTATTGTGTGGGTCCCTGGAGTGGCAGAGGGGAACTTCAGTTGTACCATATAGGAGTGTATCCCTGTTCTGTCCCACTAGGACACTGTACTTTGAACATAAAAAAAAAAAAAAAAAAAAAAAACCTGTAAAGGATTAATTTTCTGATTATCCCCTGTGGAGACCAAGTATCTTCCCTTACCATGTTGTTAATTTTAATAAGTCAGTGGATTGGCCAATTCTCTTGGAAAGGGTTCCACTTAGGAGAGTTTATATAATTCTCTTGGAGAGGGAAGAAAACAGACTTTCAGATGCATTATCAATAAGTAGGGCATTTGAGCCCTGAGATAGGATGTGGACAAGATGTGCCGAGCTCTTGGGTGCAGAAGCTCAAGTCAATGCGTAAAGGAGGTGGGGCAGCCATGGTTTTGGCAGTGAGTGTTTCCTCAGGACCAGTGTGGGACTTTTGAAGGGCAGGGCCTACATCCAAAGTGAATCTCAAGTCTACCCAAAGTGGTCAGATTCCCCGATTGGAGGTGAAGAAGAGCCAGGAAGCGAACACAGGAAGGCACATACTCTTCTCCGCAGCTGAAGGGCAGGGCCATGACCTAGTGTGTCCTAGCACAGGGCTGGCCCTTATAGATAGTAACACCTAATTTGTTGAGACAAAGTGCCTTTTAGGGACCCAAAGGCATTCCCCTACATTGCAATCAAGTGGAGGTCTGGAGTAAACCAGGGCAGTTTTGTGGGGGCGGGGGTGTGGAGCCTGGGAGTGGTCAGGAGGGACCGTCTGCCACGAAGCCATTGGATAGCTGCCCTGAAAATGGGTCGTGAAGGTGCCCTGGATGGGGAGGAGAAACACAGAGCAGAAATGTCATCAACCTCGTAATTTGGCTGCTTCCCTAGCCCATCCCTCTTAAACCTATTTCCCGCAGCCAAACTGCAGGTTTAATATCCCAGCTGCAGATCCCTCTGGACGCTCTGGCTCCTTTGGGATCCTACCTACCAGAGGTAAAAAAGACCGAAGGAATCCAGTTTCCTTTAAAGTCATCATCCGACTTCATTCTTGACCTGTTTCCTCATTCTAATTTAGTCAAATAAACCCACAAACCTTAAAAAAACGGTGGCCTGGACCACCGAGTGCTGTGACTCATTTAAGCACCGGCTGAAGAAAGGAAAGAAGCGAGCTCTCGGCTCTGCCAAGTTTCTACCCTACAGCACCTCGGTCTCACTGGACTAGAAGTGGGACAGGACACCCCCCCCCCCCGTCCGTTACTGAATGACGAAGGAGGCTGAGAAACCCACAGCCACAGAGGCTAAAGTATGAACAGAATGCTGAGACCAGAGCCATGTTTTCTTATTGGGGGGAGGGAGGAGTTAGAAGCAACTGGAGCACATGGTTATAAGCGACAAGCCCCAAGCATCATCAGCTTCTGTCAGAGCTGGGCCTAGAACAGAATACTTCACTAATCACACCGACTCTCCAAGTGCCTGGTGGAATGGACTCATGTCCCCCTAACTTTAAGCAACAGTCTTATTTTGGAAAAACAGGAAGTGGTCAATTTAGATGCTAAATGGTATAAGTAATTCATAGGGATTACGTTGGACAACCCTTGCTACTATGTTGCGTCTGCATGAGAGAGCCCACGGCGACTCTATTAACAATAATATATGGCGGCATGTGCCTCCGCGCGTCTTCATGCCTGTGTGCGTAAATATTTTAATTGGGGCGAAGGGATCACCGGGCTAGGGAGAAGGAGAACCAGCAGAAGGGCTCAGCTCAGATCCTGGCTCCTGAGCTCTGAACACACCCAGCAGAACCTCCCTTCCGCGCTAGGTATGGGCCGAGATGAGCTCACCACTGCCCTCTGCTGCACGGAGGCGAATCTGCTCCATGGCAGCTTCCCCTTGGCCAGGGTTGGGGTGGGTACTGAGTGAAATGCTGCACACCAGCTGATCTGCGCCTCTTGAGGTCACGCCCCCCCCCCCCCCACCTTTGATATTCTTAGTTGCAGGTTAGTTAAGGCAGGAACACCTGGTGCTGGGGACTCCGTTGTGAGTAAGGTCAGCCATTGCCCCAGGGCCTTCCCAGGCCGTCTGAAGAGGCTGAAAGTTCTGGCAATTCCATCTTTTTCTCTTTCTGGCTTTACTGGGGGTCAAAGCTCAGAATATCAGAATGCTTCTTAAAGGTAAAGCCCCCTCTTGCCTTGGGCTAGTTCTCATTTGTAGGCACAAAGACTTGGGAGAAGAAGCCAGAAGACTACTTTACCTGAAAGAGCTCCCTCCCTGCCTTGCAGAATTTGTTGGCTGAACTCCCATGAGTCGCCTCACATGATCTTTATAAACCCACGTTTAAGAGATAGGGAAGGGAAGGCCCGGGAAGTTTGTTGCCTTTTGATTGATTTGGAAGTGATTCGCTAAGACAGAAAATGTTCCTCCGGCTGGAATGAAATTCATCAGGCTTTAGATGGAAACAAATTAAACTTCAAAGTAGCTAGAAACAAGGCATTCAGTAATTAACTGGGTGATATGAGGGCAAAGCTCATAGCAGTGCCTTGAGCCTCATTCCCGATATCTCAGAGGCCTCAACTTATGGCTGACTCCGAGGTCTAAGATATGTCTGTTTTTAATGGGGTCACCAGGGAGTCCACATGGCAGAGACTTACTTAACTAACATTTTTCTTTATATGATAAAAATGTTTATGAATTTTTTGGTCTCCAGTTTAAAATAAGCTATCCTAATCTATAAAGCCAGAGCAACAGTTATTGCTGCTTCCATTTTGATGCTGCTGAAGTTAACTTCAGACGAGCCACCCAACCTTCGGCAATAGGTGTCCGCTTTGGTGTTCACTCTGTGCCAGGTTTGCTGTTAGCTCAGGGAATACAGAAGTGGCCAAAGCACATCTGGTTTTGGTGCCCAGGAAGCTCATAGCCAAGCAGGTAAGAGAGACACACGGATAACTGCCCATTTGAGTATAGAGAGACTGTATCCTGTGTTGAGTGCCACGGACTGGGACCAGGCACTGTAGACTTTAAGGGCGGGGCTCTGCTGCCCAAGGCTTCAGAGACACTTGCCTGGAATCCACAGGCTTTGCTGAGTTGGCCTAGCACGAGGTGCCTAGCAGTCAAAGCAGAGGTATTGTTGTGAAGGTCCCGAAGAAATAAGTTGTTTGGGACATTCAGTGACCCCAAAAGAGAATGGCCCAAGGTGTGGTCGGTAGGGTCTGCATGGCAGAAGTTAATTTTTAAGCCAAAAAATACAGCTCGTTAAGGCACAGTGGAGATTCAAACAGTCTACTTTTTTCCGGAGTTGCTTTTTCTTCTCCCACTTTGCTACTCTGTATTCAAACACTGATTGTTCAGGACCATAGCTCCTCCCACCCCAGTCTCTGCTCGGGCTGTGCTTCCTATAGCGTGCTGCCTTCCACCTGCAGCCCCCAGTTAAAATCCCACTAACTCCTTCATAGACGCAGGCTTTTTAGCGGATGAGATCAACGAGGCAGATGATGCCAGCAAGTGGTGGGGTCTTCACACACTGAAGCATGTCCCTCCGCCCCCACGCGCCAAGTTCAAGTCCAGCACTGTCTGACCGAGCAGCCTACCCTGGGACAGTACTCTGACCTCACTGTCTAATAAGAGTAGCCACTAGTCATACCTAGCTACTGTAATCTGGAACTGGAAAATTTCAATTTTAACTTAAACTTACATAATGCTGTGGTTTGAACGTGATTCGTCTTCCGTGGGTTCCTGTGTCTGAACCCTCGGTCCCTAGGTGGTGGTGCATGTTTGAAAAGGTGAACCCTTTAAGAGGTGGAGCCTCTCTGGTGGCAGTATGTCACTAGGGGTGGGCTTTGAGGCTTTATAGATTAGACCCACTTCCAATCCACTCCACGATGGACTGTATCCCTTCTCTAAACCCAAATAGCCCCTTCCTCTTTTAATGTACTTCTGGATGGGCATTTGGTGAGGAGAAAAGCTAATACACACAGCCCTCATAGCTAGTAGGTAAGCACAGTGGGTAGCGCAGCCCATATTTCTTTGCATCATGGAATATGGGCCCAAGACTGCCAGGTATTTTCAAGAGAAGCAAAAAAAAAAAAAAACAAAACAAAAAACAAAAAACCCTGAATTCTAAGTTGAAATTTTTCTAATTTAAAAGTACTGACAACAATTCAAAGTTTCAATATACACAGTGGTTACTTATGTCTTTGGGAAGATAGAATAGATACATTCTTATATTCTTTACATTCTTTAAATGCATACATATATGTATATATGTAGATATATGCATATCTATGTATACATGTACATATATGCATATCTATGCATATATGGGGATGTGGTGCTTTGTAGAATATATATATGTACATATGTACATGTTTATATATAAATATAGTACACACATTCATGTATATACATATATGTATACATATTCATGTTTATATACATATATGTAATAGAAGATGATTCTGAACAGTGGAAATAAGAAAGCAAGATTTTAGAACCTGTTCTGGTCTGGATCATAAATGCCCCCACTGGTTCATATGCCTACACCTTAGTCTTTGGCCTGTAGCACTATTGGGAGTGTTGGAAACTTTAGGAGGTGAGGTCTAGTACAAGGCAAGAAAGTGAGGGCATCGGGGCATGCTCTTAAAGGGGGGTATAAGGGACTTTGGCCCTTTCCTTCTCTCTCTGCTTTTTTTCCTAGCTACCAAGGATGAACAGTTTTGCTTTAACCCATGATAAGCCTCCCCACATGCTCAAAACAAGACAGCCAAGTGACTCTGAAGTCATGAACCAAAATAAAACCTCCTTCCTTTCAATCTGGTCATCTCAAACATATTGTCAAGGCAACAGAAATCTAGGTAACACAGGACCCAGGATAAGACCCAGGGATGAGCTCTCTAGTTTTTCTTCTTATGTCACATATTCTAGGCAGGAAACCAAAGAGCACGCCAGAAACCCCAACAGGCATGGAAAAGCTGAGTCCCAATGGAAGCTTTTTCTCTCTGGCCAAACACTGGGAAGGGAGAGCACCTCTTGGCACAAGCAGCTTTCAGACAGAATAACTCGAGTCAAAAACTATGGAAGACTGTGTAGCTCCTCTACCACCCATACTAGGGAAGGGTCAGGCTTTCATCCACAGAGGTGGCAGCAGCTCCGCTTGGGCCTCCTCAGCCAAAACCAAGAGGAGAACTGCAACTCAGCTTTTGTGAACTTAGGAGAAACCACCATGCCTCCCTTTCCTCCCACACGCAACTCTGCCAGTAATGGAGAGCACTTGGGGAACTTGTGTGCTTGGGCTTTCTCTTCTGTGTGCAGCAGTGAGGATGCCCTTCCATTTTGGCTGGGCTGGTGCTGGAGAGGCTGCAGGAAGGAACTCCCCAGTGGCATGCCCATTGGCAAGGTATATGTGGGTAATGTTACTACAAATGTTGCTACTAATAAGTAGAAGACCATGCAAAAATAAACTCAGAAGCAGTATACACAAAAGACGTGGTTTGAAAAAAAAAAAAAAAAAGTTCCAGGAAGGCCATGAGACAGGCGGATATTGGGCGAAAAGAAAGACTGTAGGAAGAAGGAAACAGTGAATTAAGATGAATCACGAATGGCCATAGTCATTTTCTATATCCAACACAGTGTTGTGCTGGGACCACACAATAGTGTCTTAAGACAGAAAAAGAAAATGAAAGGAAATCACATAAAGGAAGAAAAGTTGTCCTTAGTAGGCAGCATAACTGACTCACTGGAAGCTCTTAAAGAATCTACCAAGCCAAGGCAAATATACTCGGTATCCTAATAAATGAATTAAGCAAGGTCACCAGAAATCAGATAAACATTAGAGGCTTCTAGCAGTGGCCACATGGACAGTGAAGCTGAAAACTGTAAGATACAGTCACCCAAAGGTAGAATATTTGGGTGTGAATCGAACAAAATGTAGACGGGACTAAATTCTGAGTGCTGAGGAAGACAACAAAGACCCCGCAAATAGAGACAGGCATACCTCTGGATTAGAAACCCAGCACACTAGACCTTCACTTCATCCCAAACTGATATAGTGACATACAGGTTTAACAAAATTCCTTCAGTATTTCTGCAATGCTCTTTTTCTTTCCATTTGTGTGTGTGTGTGAGTATGTGTGTGTATGCATGTGTGTGCGCGTGCGCGCGCGTGTGTAATAGGCATATATATGAAGAGCATATGAGTATACGGATGGGCCCATGTACATGTCAAGGCCAAAGGTTGAAGTCAGGATTATTCTTGATGGTTCTTCCACCTTACACAGTGAGATAGGGAACCTAGAACCCACCATGTGCCTGGTGTTCTCAGCCAGTTTGCTCTGGGGATTCCCCTGACTCTGGTTTCCGAGGCTGGGCCACCATGCCCGTTTGGCATTTACATGGGCTGTAGGGACCCAAACTTCTGTCTGTACACTTGTGTGGTAAGCACACTAACCTCTGCGGCACCTTACCAGCCCTGCAATGTCTTTTATGGGCATAGGTAAGCATAGTCCCAAAATGTTCGTGGAAAGCAAGAGAACCCAACTGGCTAAGATAATTTCGGAAGAGAAGAATAAAGTCGAGAGAATCAGTCTAGCCAATGCTGAAATTCACCATGTAGCAGTGGTGTTAAGACTGCATCTTAGTTATGTCAGCAGAGGAATAAACCCACAGGTCAGTGGGACTGAATGGAAAACCTAGAACCAGACAACCAGACCTGCAGAAATGGACCCCACACATTTCTGGCAAAGATTCATAAATAACTCAGTGGGGGAAGAAAGCCTTTTCAAGAGCCATGCCATAACACCCGGACATAGTATAACAACAACAACAACAACAACAACAACCACAACAACACTCTCCCTTTGTCTCATATTACACATACAAATTAGCCCCAAATCAATCATGAACTTCATGTGAGAAATGTAAAACTATGAAACATTTAGAACAAAATCTAAGAGACATTTAGGATGTAGGTTTAAGCAGGATTCTTAGACAATGTGTAACAGCACCATCCATAAAAAGAAACGCTGATAAATTGGGCTTCATTAAAATTAAAGACTTCTGTGAGAGGCTGTTGGGAAGATGAAGAAAGAAACTCTATCTGGGAGGAAAGGGACGACAACTGCACATCCAACCGGGTCAGAACGTAGAGTCCACTACATGAAGAAGCCTGGACACACAACACAAAAAGTGTCCAATTAGAGAACATTTGAAGGGAATGAACAGACATTTCAGTGACAAGGACCCATAGGTGGATCACAGGCAAGTATTCCAACGAAGACCATAATGAGATGCTCTGACAGAACCATCGAAGTAGCTAATAATAGAGTAGAAAGACTTTCAAATGCTGTTGCTTCAGAGAAACTAGATCACGTACACACGGCAAGTGGGATGGTGAAATGGTGTGGCATTTTGGGAAATGTTTGGGCAGTTAAAAAAAAAAAAACACTACTGAATGTGGGGCTCAGTGGATAAAGTGCTTGCCATGCAAAGTGCTGACCTGAGTTCAAATCTCCCCCACTTACATAAACAGTCAAGGGTGGCGACACATGTCTGTAAATCTAGTGATTCGAGGCAGACAGGAGGGTGGCAGGAACGTGCTGGCCAGCCAGTCTGAGCAACTGCTGAGCTTCAGGTTCAGTAAGAGGATGTTTCATAAAGAAGGAACAGAGCAATTGAGGAAGTCAGGCAATAACTATCTCTGCCTCTACATGTGAGCACATGGGCACAGGCACCCACACATGTATACACATATGTATATATCCCCACTCCCACACACCCACACACAGGTGCACACACACTTGTATACATGCTCTAAGCAGGCAATTATATCCCAGCCCAGTAGTTGTACTGTGGGTCCTACTTATTATGATACACTACTGAGGAAAAAAACAAAGAACAAACTAATGGTATATGCCAGCGTGGATGGATTTCCTGAAGGGCATGGTGAGTGAAAACTTCACTCACTGTTTTGTTTGTTTCGTTTTGTGCCCCCCTCTTTCCCTCACATTATTTTCCTTCTGCTTCCTTAATGATTTAAAATATATTGTTTTGTTAGAGATGGAAAGAAGTTAATCTGGCCATAGATGTGGATGTAAGCGCTAGATGTGGATGTAAGCGCTCCCATGTTGTGACGATGGATGTGTTTGATGCTTTGACTGTGTAATGCAGGATGTTGTGGTCAGGTATCACTATGTGAAGGATACATGGAAATCCTTTATATTTTTTTTTTTACAACTGCATACGAGTAACAATTGTCTGAAGATTAAAAAAATTTAAAGACTATGTCATGAATCCCAAATAAAAATTTATCTCTTGAGACCTGAGAGATGGCTAAGTGGTTAAAGGTGCTTACCACCAAGTTTAATGCCACCAAACCTAATGACCTGAGTTTGATTTCTAGAAGCCACATTGTGTGAGGAGAGAACGAACTCTCATAAGTTATCTCCTGATCTCCACATATGCACTGTGGTACACATAAATGCACACACAAACACATGCTCTCTCTCTCTCTCTCTCTCTCTCTCTCTCTCTCTCTNTATATATATATATATATATATATATATATATATATATATATATGCATCTCCTAAGCCAGACATCAGGACTCATGTCTCTAGTCCCAGAACTTGGAAGACTGGGACAAGATTTCGAGTTCAAGGCCAGCTCGGGGTATATATAGCAAGTGTGAGGCCAACTGAGCTGTATAGTGAGACTCTCAAAATACCAACTACACATGGCACACTTAACCACCGTCTTCTGATGTGTGTCATCCAATTCCTCTGCAGGCCTTCCCTTGGCAGCCTGGAGTGCGCTGCAACTCTTCACACCTTCCCCCTTGGTTGTAGGGCTTCACATGCGTGAGTCACGTCACCCTACTTACTGTGTGCTCGCGATATGGCTTCCATTTGTCACAATTCTATTTAGGCGAGTCTTCATATCTGCTTCGCCCCCACCCCCTCCTTTTCCCCTCACGTTCTTTTTCTCCTGCTCATGGTAGCTTAATTAATTTATTCCAAGTCTCTGATGGTACAGCAGGAGAGCCAGCTCATCCTCAGCATCTTCTAGCATAAATGAAAACACGGTGCTCTTCTGCGATGCCGGAATGCACAGAGATGGCTCTTCACCAGCAAGCAGGCAGGCAGGTCTGCTGAGGATAGCGGTTGGCTGGCCTCCCACTCATCCTCCCACCTGCTGCTCTGCACCTGGAGATGGTGTCAGCTCCCAGGTTAAGTCTTAAGTCCCTCAGACCGATCCCATGTCAGACATCAGCCCCAGGTCCAGGCCTTCTTAACTTCTGACCCATGTCTACACAATGGGGCTTTCATACCCCGACCCCACGCCTACCACATCCCTGCTCAGCTCATGGAACTTGTAGAAACACCGTGCTTTTACTGATGGGTTTATCCTAAAGGACACTTCAAAACTGCTAACGAGCATTGGGTGAAAGTGAATTCTGGGAGATTCCTGGATCAGGAGCATCTGCTCTCTGCAGTTGGAGCACAACACCCTCCCAGCATGTAAGGGAGCTCTGTTTCCTGTCCCCAAGCCCCTCTGTGCTCAGCCGTCTAGATGCTCTCTGCATCTAACTTGTTCTTTGGGTTTTTACAGAGACGTCTTTGCACAACCAGGATTTAAGCAAAAACATCTATGCTGAAATGGGATTGGACAGAAGGATGTGCCCTAATGCCAGCAGACTGAGTGGGAAACCCCGCAGGGCCCATCTGTCCAGCATCCCCTCCTCCAGGGAACAGAGCAGGACCCCTTTCTGGAATAAGGGTCTCTGAATCTGCTGTGTGGCAAGGCAGACCAGAGAGTTTCTGGCCTGCTCACACCAGGAAGACAGGGGGTAGGTGATTGGAGTGCACTTTTCGTTTCTAGGACCCACTGTGGGTCACTTTTCGATGGCGCGCTTTGAGACATGAAAGGGACAAATGAAGGGGACACAGGAGCTTATAAGAGAGGGAAGAAGGAAAGGAGGGAGACAGTGAAAGAGCTCCAAGATTATGGTGAAGAATGCGTAGGTAGCATTCTGGGGAGGGGACCATTGAGGAGAAATAGAATGAGGGTGTCTTAGGGTTTTACTGCTGTGAACAGACACTATGACCAAGGCAAGCCTTATAAAGGACACCATTTGATTAGGGATGGCTATCAGGTTCAGAGGTTCAGTCCATAACCATCAAGGCAGAGGCATGGCAGCATCCAGGCAGGCATGGTGCAAGAGGAGCTGAGAGTTCTACATCTTTATCTGAAAGCCGCTAGCAGAATACTGACTTCCAGACAGCCCACACCCACAGTAACATAGCTACTCCAACAAGGCCACACCTACTCCAATAGGCCACACCTCCTAATAGTGCCACTTCCTGGGCTGAGCATATAAAAACCATCACAAGAGTCAATGGGGTAAGGGAATACAAAGGAACAAAATGTTTTGATACTTATGTCATAATTAAGTCCATTACTTTGTATGCCAACTTTACAAAATGAATCACTCTGGGCCTGTGAGATGGCTCTGTGGGTAAAGGTGTCAGTACCAAGACTGGTGACTTTAGTTTGATTCCCCAGTGGCCCACATGTAGGAAGGGGAGAACCAATTTCTGCACACATGCACTGTCTGGTGCCCAAGCATGCACACACATGCATATAATACTACTACTAATTATTATTTAAAATGTAATTAAAAATGATCACTCTGAGCCAGGCGGGGGTGGCACATATCTTTAATCCCAGCACTAGGGAGGCAGAATCAGGCAGATGTCTGAGTTCTAGGCCAGCCTGGTCTACAGAGTGAGTTCTAGGACAGCCAGGGCTACACAGAGAAACCCTGTCTTGAAAAACAAACCACCGACAACAAAAAAAAGATCATTCTGAAGCATTCCAAAGCTGATCTAAGAAGCAAGATCAAAAGGGCAAATGCTGTTCTATCATCTATTATTCTTACTGTTCTAGCGCATCAGGAAATATCAAGGGGCATGGAATTTATGAGCCAAGAACCATGGATGAAATTCAAAATGCGTAAACCAGAACAGCAGACAATCGATTCCGTAGCTCGTTGTAGCTTTTTTTCTCATGTGGTAGTTGTTGCATCCAGTGCTGCAGATTTTCTTTTGTGAATTTATCCTCAGCAAGACTTCAGAGGATCCCACGGAGCCTGGGTTGACAGTGCTTTCAGTAACCATGATTTTACGTTGATCAGTCTGGGGACCCAGTGGGAATCAATGGCGGAATTACCAGCTCAAGACAATTCGCCAATTCCCAATCTCCTTGGCCTGAAACTGTCGCTCCGTAGAGGAACCATCCCCTGGCATCGGAGAGATCATGGACTCCACTCTCTGTACCGAGGAAACAGATAACCCAAGCATGCCGGCAAACCAATAAATAGAAGCATTGCTTCCTTTCTTTTCCAAGGAAGGCTGTAGAGACCAGCAGTCCCGGTCCCCAAGGCGGGCAGCTTGGGGATCTCTCCACCTCACAGGCAAACCAAATTTGAATCTCAGCAGCTCTAATCCTGCATCCTGGCAGGGGGTATTGTCTTCTCCAGTTCCATCCGAGGCCCGAATCAATTGTTAACTTTCTTCTCTTCTTTTCTCTCTCTGTCTCTTTTCTCTTGTCTGCAAATTGCTTATGATTTTATTAACATGATTTGATGTATTCGATGCAGCTTCCTTTGCTATTTTAATGCCTGTTTCAGTTGTTAACGTGTACTGATTTCAACGTTTTACTATTTTCAGTGAACTGTGAAATCCCGCCTTCCGTTTAATTCCCTTTTATCTTTACCAGTTTTCAATACTAGTGTTGCAGGGGTTGTAATTCTATTAAAAAAGTGTTTTTAAAATTTAATTTTATCTTCTACTTATTTACTTTCCATTCTGCTCACTGTTCCCTTCCAGTCGCCCCTCCTGCAGTCCTTTCCCCATCCCCTCTCCCCTTCTCCTTTGAGCAGATGGGCTCCCCCTGGGTATTCACTCCCCCCCCCCCAATCCTGGTACTTCAGTCCCTGTGAGGCTAGGCACTTCCTCTCCCACTGAGGCCAGACAAGGCAGCCCAGCTAGAAGAATGTATCTATCCCACAGACAAGCAACAGCTTTTGGGGTAGCCTGGGTTCTAGTTATTTGGGACCCACATGAAGACCAAACTGCACATCTGCTACATATAGGGGTCCTAGGTACAGCCCTGTATGTTCTTCAATGGTGGTTCAGACTCTAAGAGCCCCAAGGGTCCAAGTTGGTTGACTCTGTTGGTCTTCCTGTGCAGCTCCTATCCCCTTTGGGATGAGCAATCCTTCCTCCTATTTTTCCATAAGAATCCCCAGCTACAGTTGATTCTATGCGACATTCAAGGCGATTCTGCTATGTAGATTTTCCCGTGATACATTTTTACTTTGGTGTTTTGTTTTGTTTTGTTTTGTTTGTTTTTATCATGCTTGAGTTTTATGTTGCCTTCATCCCTGTCCCCAACACTGATTCATTTATCAAGTTTTATTTTCTCCCCCGGCTGGGGATAGAACACAGGTCTCATACACCCTAGGTAAGAACACTACTGCGAAGCCAAGTTAAAAAAAAATATTTTTTAAGGGATTTGAGGGATTTGTGAATAGTTATGGTTGAGGAAATCATTCCACAAAGATGCTTCTCTGGGCGTCTGTCAGCTCACTCCCTTCATGTATAAACAACATGGCCAAATTAGCTGGGGGAGCCAGATGGGCTTCAGAAATACACATGGCTGTAAAGAGAGGATGACTCTGCCCCGTTGAAGAGAGTAGATGGACAGTTTGGAGGGTGTAAACAACAGGACACAGACTTCTGCTGATACTTTTATACCCAGGTCTGTATGGGGTCAAGGCTGGCTGGGCTGGCTGAAGGGCAATCCGTTTTACGTGCATCCGCGTATCTCAGAAAGGGACATAAAGGGGTGTCAGTGCTCTGCAGGGTCTCCACAGCAACACCACCCATGCTTTAAGCAGATACGGCTGGTTTCCTTAGAAATGATACCAAAAAAAGGAAGGGAGTTCATGAGGAGTGGGTTTGCCTTGGTGAAGAGCAAAGAAAATTCCAGAAAGCTGAAAAATACATCTTTATTTGGCCAAGCTTAGGAAGGTGGTATTGGACCATATTAAATGGATGGCTTGGAGGGAGAAAGTATTCACAATTAATTTCAAGGTTTCCTTGGAGGAGCTTTATGTTTTAGGACACAATCATGCAAACCCCAAACAAAATAAAACAAAACAAAATCTTTTCCTGTTGTAAGCCTCTCTCCATCACACCCATCAGGGGGCAACTTTCTTCTGGCAACATATCTGAAGGCTAAGAGAACGCGGAGGAGGAACTTTGCCTGGTGCCACTGACTGTGGTATGGTGAAGAGAAGAACCAACCCCCCTCCCTCTGCTCACTGGATTGCCAGTGGGACCGCCATGCTTCAGCCTCCCAGGGTGTAGAACCACCGAGGAGGCTTAATTCAGAAGGGGCTTCACTGTAAGTGATGCTTGTGAGACAGTGAGCCTGGCCAGACCATTGAGAAGGGAATTTCAGACTTTGGGGACTGGGTGGGAAGTTTTACATACATGGCCTTTGAGACTTCAGAATCCCTGACTCTGGGTTAGCATCTGAGAGAGCAGTTCTGGAAATGTTGAAATAAACTGTGCGGAATCGTTTCCATTAGCCTCTCTGGGAGGCTTGCATAGCATCCTCTGACCCCGGAGAAAGATCTGGATTAAACCTGAGAGCCCCTGCCCCCTCAGTCTGGTAGAAAGCCCTTTGAGAAATGGTGGCGAAGGAGGTAAACGAGGCCGGGGTATTTCATCCTGCATCTCTGTTCCTGTGGCTTCTCCATGAACCGCACACCTTAGTCTCTCTAGGCATAGTGTGCTGCTTCCGAGTCTTCACCATCCTTTCTCACCGCTGAAGCCCAGAGGTGGGTGGGAGCTGCCCAGCTATTGCTGCTGATCTTGGGTCTCTGGCTGCTCTGCATCCTGTTGTTCTTTCTATTGGCTGCAGTGTTGTAAGTAATCCCTTGGTTAAACCACAGCCAACCAGCCTGTGCGTGTATGTGTGCATGTGCATGCGTGTGTGCGTGCGTGCGTGCGTTCCTGCATGTGTGTGTGAGTGCATGTGTGTGTGTGTGTGTGTGTGTGTGTGTGTGAGAGAGAGAGAGAGAGAGAGAGAGAGAGATATTTAGTTTTCCCAATATGCTGACAGATCCACCTGTCTAAATAGGTAAAGTAAAGGATGTATGATATCCTCTTTCTGAGTTCTGAGAACTTCTAAAGAAGTAGAAGAAGGTAGGGTAAAATATTCTAAAAGGAAAACTGGCCAGTGTCTCTGGGCAAAACTTCTTTCTTAAAAAAATGTTTTTCAAAACAAATCTCATTGTAACTTCATCATCAAGAGTACAGACGTCAGACCATAAACAATCAATTCTTACCAACAATCAATTCTTACTTTCATTATCTCCTAAAAATGTAACATTAGACATTAGTAAGACAAACTATACTGGGGAGTATGGAAAAAACATAATAGAAATCTTCTAGAATCAGGATCCTTGGACTTTGTTTTGGTACACGTGGCCCAGAGAAACAGACCTCTTAATTCTTTTGGACCATCCTTACCATTGATAAAATATAGGGATTGGGCCACTTGGTTCTTATGAACTTGTAGCTCTAATAGACTATGTGATTAACAGGGCACAGAAGGAAGCCATAGTGTAGTTTAGGAACAGGGACAATACTGTGTAGAGAGTGGAGACTGGAGAGTGTGGTGTGTATATGGGTAGTATTAGCGTGTGTTGTGGGATGGGAGGAAGGCACTGAAAGTCAACTTTGGGGAAATAGAGAAATTCATGGCGCGACTGGGGATATCGTGTGATGGTGCAGAATCAGAAAGCAATGGCAGCTCTCCATGGTGACAGGAATGCCAGCTCTAAGTTCAGTTGGCACTGGAGTCAAGTTTAATGAGGTGTGTGAAATTCTATAAGGAAAAGTACAGAGGGTCACAGTTTGGAGATGTGCTTCTAAAGGCTAGTTGTATTAGCTGCTTTTTCCTCCTTAAGTTCTTGAGTGAGGCTGAATGAACGTTTGTGACCACTAAGAATGGAACCCTAGAAGCCCATAAGTCGGGCTGTGTTCTCAGGGAGTTTAGGATTTCTCAGAAGGTAGGATGCTGACTTCCATAAAGCAAGAGGTGGTGACATAGACAGAGACCAAGAGAAGGATGACAGGGAGAGAGGAGCAGTAGACGTCTTCACCCTCTTCCCAAGCCTTCTCTTATGGCCCAATGGCATCTCCCTCCTCTTCTGTATTAGCTTAGAAGAGTAGTGCCACATGTACTTTGCTAGTCATTGTGGCTACTGAGAAGTATTCAAGGATTTCTTTATGCCCAGAAAAGATTTAGTTTATGTGGGACTTAAAGCAATATATGAAAACATAAAATACCAAAAAACAAAAACAAAAAACCCCTCAATTTACAATGTTCACAAGGCACGCAGTCATATTAACATTGCCTTGGCCTCTCCTGGGCACTGTAAGGCTCCATGCACACAGAGTGGCTGAGGCTTCAGCCTTACCGCTTTCCCAGAGCACTTCTGAAAATTCTTGGCTGCTGGTAGTAACCCGTGTTTTCATCTCTTCGAAAGCTCTGTAACTTGAGTTAGTTCCTGAACTATAATCAGAATTGATACCTGCCACATTGCGGTGAAAGATTTCCAAGCCTGTGTGTGATGTGATGTGTCCATATCTACCTTGCGTGGGGACTGTAGAAGCAGCTGTCAGCACAGAGCTCCCACCGCCTGGGTTCCCTGGACTACCAGAAGCCCACTGTCACAGGCAATGCACTGTGAACAAAACAGCCATGGATAGTGTGGAACCAAGGAGACTTCGGGGATCTTTTTGTTGCCACAATACACTCTAGCCAAACCTGACTGCAACAGTGAGGGCTGGTGTACTTTTACAGGTATGACGGTATTTTTTTCTGGAAGATCAGAACCAGCTCAGAAAGGCTAAGTGTGTTCAGGAAGGATCACTAGTGAGTAGGTAGCCAGCCTGCAGTGGAGTCCTGGTGGCTTGGCTCTTGGCCTCTGTTGGTGATACAATGTGGTTCAGGACACAGTTGCAAGACATCTGCATTACCTGTCTTCTCCCGGTGATCCCTGGTGATCTCTAGTGAAGTCTAGACATCTCCTGGAACAGATTCGTCACATCCTTTTACATAGTCCAGCTGGATCTCTGAAGGGAAATGTTATCATCAGACAGATGCAACCTCCCAGAGAAGGACCACTGGTTCTCTTTTCTGGAATCCAGATGCGTTACAAAAGTGTGCATTTTGAGTATAAAAGGACACACCCACAGATGCCTCATCTATTTCAGATTGTAAGCTATGTGCAGATTACTTGCATGTGGTTGTTGCCAATCCCACCACACCCCATGGAAAACTGAGCCTTGAGAGAAATCGCTTTGGTTTAAATTCTTAGTGATTGTTAGACCAAAACCAGTGGGGTTATTTTGACTTAGGAAAAACAGGTGCCTCAAGGAAAGACTCATTTCCCAGGACGTGTACTGCAAGCCCCTCGCTACATTTTCAGTTCTGATGGCAGAGGAAGGAGAGGACTCCCATTGGCTGAAGGTGCTTGGTCCAAGGCACCAATGGAAACAGCTCAAAACTCATAGCAGCTCATGTGTGTGTGGGGATCAATAGGCTTGAGCTGCAGTGGGACCCATCAGGAAACTGAAGAAATACTGCCTGCAGAATTGCGTTAGATGGTGTTATACTCAATATAGTTTGGTCTGGTCCACCACCGCCCTGTCTTTGATTCAGGCAGGCATTGTCAGATGGGAACTGGTGTGCTGGAGAAGCCATTCCCCAAGAGCAGACTTTCCCTTGGTGAGAACTAAACCCTGGGAATTCTGGGTGCTTCCGAATCTGTTTACTCACAGGTAAGAACTTGATAGTTAAATATTCTCCTAAAAGAAGCATTTCTGATGGCTTAGGCTTCCCATACCCCATATGTACTTTTTCTATTCCTCTGCTTTCTGTATTATTATTATTATTACCCCAAAGTCTATCACTTCATGAAACTTTCCAAACTCCATGAAGCATGATTCAGAGCAACTCACAGAGTAGAAAGCAGGAGTTTACCAAGAGGCAAGCCTCAGGAAAACTAGAAAACTTTTTTTTCTTTTTACTATATTGTTCTCCTCAAAATAAATAAATTCCAAGTCTAAATAACTCTTCACTAATAGAACAATACCCCCATTATTCAGATCCTCGAGGAAAACTACAGGGTTGTTAAAAGGAGGCCATTACATAGACTTCCTGTGGGTTGCCAATGCTTGGCTCCTTGCAATACAGGGAAAGTATATTTAAAAGTCTGAGCATGCACTTCTGGTGTCTCCAAAGGTCCATCATGGGCTGGTGGGTTTGTTAACTTGTTATATTCTGCGTGATTCTCATTATTTAGGACACCAACTGGGTAGATATAGGAGGCTGAGCCTAGCCTTTGCTGACACGTGGACTCCCCAGGGGAAAATTTATATATAATCTGTCTGATGTAAGCTTGATTTCTTTTTGACATTTCTCTCTTTCATAAGAATAAAAGGCTGCGAGAAGTGTCTGTTTATTTTAGCTTTACTTCTGTTTGGGTTCTGAGAAGCAGGAGGCTCATAATCCTCTGGCTCCTTACCATCTTTCCAACGATCTCCCATCTATGACTTCATCCATCATCCTAGCCTCCTAGACAACTAGGAAGAGACAATTAGCATTAGCCTCGTTCCTGCCAGCAGAACTCCTGTCATAAGTGAAATGAATTCTCTCCTGTCTCCCAAGCTGGAGCTCCCCTGTGTCTTCATCCATGGCCTTGTGTCAAGGGCCAGGGAGTACAGAATCATCTCTTCTTTCTAGTATGTATCCCATACTAACACTTGGGCCAGGGGTTGGCATCTTGAGAGCTCTTTTCTAAAGGGGCAACACAGTATAAGAGAAACATTTATTCAGAAGCTAGAGAATTGACTCTCACATCCTAGCTTCACCTAAAACTTCTTAGCCTTTTGCCAAAAGCAGTACATTCAGATTCCCCTGAGCCCAGTTTTCCATCTGCAAAATGCCTTAGTCATCTCGCCCCACCATCTGTGTGAACGTCTAGTGAGGAGTGACTACAGAAGTTGGCAGGGAAGACTTGCGGGGCTATCTGGGTAGGAGAGCTGTTCCTCTCCTTGTCTTTTGGTCTCACTGGTGAGGTTTCGGATGCTGGGAGGAAGGTGTTTTGAGATTTGCCTGAAGTTTAGAAGTTTGGCAGGACCCAGTTTTCCAAGAAGGAAACATCTGTGAACTTGGACCAATGGAACGTCAAGCTCACATCAAGATAGAAGGTTGGCAAAGTACCTAGCTCAGGATAGGATACTCTCATCTGAAGCACCCTCACTCCTCTGGCCCAATCTCCCTCTGCAGGTGGACTAAGGGCAGTGATACGCAAGCCCTCAGGAGGATGGTTTACACTTGTTTCTGGTCCCTCTGGATCTCACCATTAGCCTTGTCCTGAAGAGCTCTCAGCAAGGAAACCATGTTCTCTATCTATACTGCCTACCACAAAACAGCCACTAGCCACAGGTAGGTGTTGAATGCTTGAAATGTGGCTTCTGTGTCTGAGGCACTGAATTGTTAATTTAATTTAATCTGCATTAATTTAAATAGCCACCTATGGGGCACATGGACCAGAATCCTTCTTTTCATTAAGTTTCACCGTGCAGAACACTGTTCAATTGCTTCTGTGTTATTATTATTTTGAAACAAGGCCATATGGCTAAAGATGGGTTTTGGCATGTGTGTGGGGACAAGGGAGGGCAGACAAGAGGAAGCTTGCCAGCAAGGCCAGCTTGGTGGCTCTCAGGAGACCCCTAAGAGAACATCTGGCTCTGTCTTCAGGTTCAGAAACAGGAGTTTTTTCAGGGCATGGAGAATCAAATTGATCTTTTGAGGGGAGAGCTCTTTAATCAAGCTCCCCAAATGGATGCAGTCAGTCAGAAAGCTAACATGTCAGTGGGGAAGGAGGCTGGGAAGCCTCCACCTGCTAGGCACTGGGTGAGGGAAGGACTTCTGAGGTCTGAAGTTGAGGGTAGCTTGGTGAGTGTGCACCCCGATCAAGTAACATGCAATCATTCAAATGACTGATGGGGCTGTTCTTACGGTACAGCAGATCTTACGTGTCCTGGGAGTGAGGCAGCGGTTCCCGACTACAGTCCTCTCTGTCTTGAGCATGCTATTTAGAGTCTTGTTTTGTGGCTTAGGCTGGCCTCGAACTGATGGTCCTCTGGCTTCCTGTGGTTAGAGGCACATATGCATACCCCCAAGCCTAGCTATCACTCCAGGCTTGCTTCTGTCTTCCACTTGAATTTTTATCATTTATGGTCGGTTTTAGCTTATTTGCTTGGCTTAACAGAAGTTGTCTGAGAAAACTATACATTGAAAGTTTCTCTCTCTCTCTCTCTCTCTCTCTCTCTCTCTCTCTCTCTTTCTCTCTCTATTTATTTTGAGACAGGGTTTCTCTGTGTAGCCCTGGCTGTCCTGGAACTCACTCTGTAGACCAGGCTGACCTCGAACTCAGAAATCTGCCTGCCTCTGCCTCCCAAGTGCTGGGATTAAAGGCGTGCACCATAGATCTGCATTTGGTGAGCCCAACCTCAGCTCCACAGTCATGATTTTTGAGCTATGCCCACATCTGGTGACAAGAATGAAGGAGCTTCAGGGGACTGAAAACAAGGGTGCATGAGTCTTCTCCTTCATAATCTCACATGTTCCACCTCCTAATAACATCACAAATAGAATCAAGTTTCAGTGTAAATTTAGGGGACAGTTCGCAAACATTCAGTCTTTTATACCCGCTGCTCATCCTTTAGTTGTATCACACATATAGTGAGGTTCCTGGTTTGCCCTGCACATTTGCTGGCCATGCAGTTCTCAACAAACAAACAAACAAACAAACAAACCCTTAGCCTAAATAGCCTTGAATCTTGAATTGATGTTACATTTTTGTTGTTTCCAAATCCTTGGAGGCCCCAAGTACTGACTGCTTCCACAACCTGTGGGGAGCAATACACCAGTTAGATATTAATAGCCATGTGTGCCCTTTGATAAGTACTTTGGTATAAAGATCTATTACCGAAGTGCTTATTGGGGCCAACCAATAATGTAACGAGGAACCTGTGTTGGCATAGTTGCTTTGACACACCTAGAAGTGGACAGCTGCGGTTCAGAGTGTGGGTAGACAGGCTGGAATTCGGGACCGGAGTCACCAGTTCTTCCTAAAGAAAAAGTCAATAACCTGGATATTACTGTGAAATCTGCTGTTGATTGGATCATGAAATGTCTCCCCAAAGCACCTGATTAACGGTCTGGTTTCCAGTCGGTGACACTATTAGGAGGTGGTGGGACCTTTAGGAGACTGAGCCTAGTAGAAAGAAGTCAGGTCATTGGAGTGTGTCCCTGAGCAGGATGCTGGGACACAGGCTCCTCATCCTCATCCTCGTCCTCCTCCTCCTCTTTCTCTTCCTCCTCCTCCTCCTCCTCCTCTTCCTTCTCTTCTTCCTCCTCATCCTTCTCCTCCTCTTCTTTTTCCTCTTCTTCCTTCTCCTCTCCTCCTCCTCCTTTTATTTTCTTCTTTTCCTTCTTCCTGACCACCCTGAAGTGAGCAAGTTTGTTCCAGCACACCCTCCCTGCTGAGCCTTGTCACAGGCTCCTAAATAATGGAACCAACCAAACATGGGTGAAAACTTTGAAAACAGAAGTTAGAATAAACTTTTCTTCCTTTCAAGCTGATTGTCTCAAGCATTTTATTACAGGTACAGAAAGCTAACGAATCTACTAATTTTTCAAAGACAGAAACTGATTTAGTTAAAATGTGGTTCTGGGGCTGGAGACATTTCAGTGATCGGGTGTTTGTCTAACATTTCTCAGTTCAGTCATTTGCATTGCAAGAAAAATAATATGGCATAAATAATATGATGTAAACCTACTAAAATACACCAATATGTCTTTTTTGTTTGTTTGTTTGTTTTGTTTTTTTGAGACAGGGTTTCTCTGTGTAGCCCTGGCTGTCCTGGAACTCAGTCTGTAGACCAGACTGGCCTTGAACTCAGAAATCTGCCTGCCTCTGCCTCCCCCTCCCAAGTGCTGGGATTAAAGGCATATGTCACCACACCCAGCTCCAACATGTCATTCTTAACTCCTGACCTAAGATTTAGAGTTTCTGGCTATCATAGGAGGTGCTAGCCTGCTCGTTTGGGTTCTTGTTGAAAATAAATCATAGGTGTTGCAGAAGGCATACCCCTCTTCCTCCTCAGGCTCTGTGAATTTAGTGTCAGTGAACTGATGTTTTAAAGATTTATTTATTTACTTCATGTATGTGAGTACACTGTTGCTGTCTTCAGACACACTGGAAGAGGGCATCGGATCCCATTACGGATGGTTGTGAGCCACCATGTGGTTGCTGGGATTTGAACTCAGGACCTCTGGAAGAGCAGTCGGTGCTCTTACCCGCTGAGCCATCTCTCCAGCCCGAACTGATGTTTTAGATTTTTTTTTTCTCGCTTGACATTAGTCTCTTAGGGCTGACTTACCACAGTCTAAGTGCTCAAAATAAAATCTCATTTTTTTTCACAGTTCAGGAAAATGGAAAAAAGTCTTTGGTCTTCTGAGGTCAGTTGCTTTGGATGGTAGATGGCCGAGTCTTTTGGGCCTACACATGGCTTTTCTGTACATAGGCATCCCAGATACCCTATCTTCCTTTTTTTCCCCATTCCCACCTCCTTCTTTTAAAAACATCTTCCTATTTTTTAAAAACAGTTTCATTAGTTCTTTGAGTGTGTTTGTACATGTTTTGATCACACTCATCTGCCCCAACTCTTCCCAGATCCACCCCTCTCTTCTCTACCCACCCAGCTCTGAATCCTGTAAAAGAAAACATGAAGAGCGGTTTGTGCTGTCTAAGTATTCTTGTATGTATGAACTTTGACTGGAGCGTGGTTGACTTACCAGAGACTTAAAGGAAATGGCTTCTTAAGTTCCTAACAGTAGCTAACAGTTGCCAACAGTGCAACTCCCATCTTACGCTGGGATGTGGCCTCACTGGGGCTTGCACTGGTCCTGTGTAGACTGTTACCACTGCTGTGAGTTGAGCTGACACCGCAGTCATCCACCACATCTGGATCTTATATCTTTTTTATTTTTATTTTTTTGGTTTATCGAGACAGGGTTTCTCTATATAGCCCTGGCTGTCCTGGAACTCACTTTGTAGACCAGACTGGCCTCGAACTCAGAACCGGGTGGTGGTGTCCCATGCCTTTAATCCCAGCACTTGGGAGGCAGAGGCAGGCAGATTTCTGAATTCAAGGCCTGTCTGGTCTACAAAGTGAGTTCCAGGACAGCCAGGGCTACACAGAGAAACCCTGTCTCGTAAAACCAAATTAAAAAATAAATAAATAAATAAATAAAATAAAATCTTATACTTTCTATCCCCTCTTTTGTAACAATCCCTCAATCCCTCAGCTTTTGGAAGAGGGGATACAGGATTTATTTGGGACCGAGCATTCTACAGACTCATTCCCTGCACCTTGGCCAGTTGTATATCTCTGAGTTAATCACTATCAATGTAAGTAGGAGCTTCTCAGGGGGTTGATCAATGCATGGATTGATGGGTATAATGATAAGTCATTAGGAATTAAATACTATGTTCATTAACCAAAATAATAGTAGGTTGCCCTAGTGTTTATGACCTGTGTCTCCACAGGTTCTTATCTCAATAATAGTTCCAGGTATGAGTTCATCTCTGGACTAGGACTTAAATCCAATCAGAAATGGTGGTCGGTTACTCCCATTACATTTGTGCCACTATTGAACTAGTGAGCTGGTCTTGTCAATCTATTCTTTGTTGTGGCTTGCAGATATGCCTGGGCATAACTGATGGTTACTTTTCTCCTCTGGTAGCATGCATAGAACCTTGCAGCACTATGAGAGCTAGCCAGCAGGGATGAAGCTTCTAGCTCAGCATCATCTTGATTTCTTCATGTCCTATGACTCAAGTATAACTAAAGACAATGGCGATAGTAGTCACCGACAATGGGCTCTGAATTGTTAGTTTCTGATACATGCACTTGGAGGCCAGAGGTGGACACAGGGTGTCTTCCTTGCTCACTCTCCATCTTATCTTTGAGTCAGGGTATCTCCCTGAAACTGGTGTTCTTTGTTTGTTGTTGTTGGCTTTTGTTTTTGTCTTTTTTGTTTGTTTGTTTGTTTTTGTTTTTGTTTTTGTTTTTGTTTTTTTTGTTTTTGTTTTTTTTGTTTTTTTTTTGAGACAGGTTTTCTCTGTGTAGCCCTGGCTGTCCCGGAACTCACTCTGTAGACCAGGCTGGCCTCAAACTCAGAAATCTGCCTGCCTCTGCCTCCCAAGTGCTGGGATTAAAGGCGTGCACCACCACCCCCGGCAGAACCTGGTGTTCTTTAATTGGCTAGACTGACTAGTCAGTAAGTTATGGGGATCTAGCTGAATTCACCTCTGCATTATAGTTTATCTATGGTTACCTTCTCTCTGTGCCTACACATGACCCTGTATGCACAAGTATCTCAGATATTTCTTCCTCTTCTTTTTTTCTTCTTCCCCCCTCCATTTTGAAAGAAGTGTATTCATCCATCTTTATTTTTGAATTACAGATTGCACAAACTCATCCAGCCTTTCCGTGCGGGTTCTGGGAATCTGAATCCAGGTCCTGATGCTTATACAGTAAGCAACTTCATCCAGTGAGCTGTCTCCCTGGTCTTTTCTTCCTCTTCACGTCGCAACACCGTTTTTTAGGGATTAAACCCCACCCTTATGACCTCATTTAACCTTATGTACCCCCCTAAAGCAGTTACTTTGGGGCTAGGATTTCAGCATCTGAGTTTGCCAGACATGAAGTAAAAGCATTCAGCCTGTGAGATGCTCTTATGAGCTACACCTTGCTAACAGGCAACTGCAGCAAGACCAACCTGGCTGTCTTCCTATTGTCCCTCTAGGTCCTTCCTCTACCCTATTATGCCCTACTCCATACCTTGTCTCTGGTCTTTATAGACAGGATGGATCACTGTACTTACCTGCCTTCTGCTTTTGGTTAGACTTGGCTCATAAGGAGTCTAAAAATAGGAGAGAGAGAGAGAGAGAGAGAGAGAGAGAGAGAGAGAGAGAGAGAGAGAGAGAGACAGAGAGAGAGAGACAGAGACAGAGACAGAGACAGAGACAGAGACAGAGGATGAGATGGGAAGGTGGCGAGGGACAGAGAGATGGATAGGAATGGGGAGAGGAGATTGGGAGAGGTTGCCATGAGCTGACCAGGTCCTTTCAAGGACTTATCAATTGCCATCAAGCCTCTGTTTCCAGGCTCCCCAACAGTCCCATGGTGGTAATGCTTCTATGACTAACCCGAGGATTTTCCTACCCCCGACTACTCTTTATTACACTAATCTCAAATCACCCAGCCTGCAGGTACTGGGACCTTGACTGCCATGGCCCCAGGAATGAGTCCCATTGATGCCTCCTCCTAATCCACCTCTCCTTTTGCCGTCTCCCTCCCCTCCTTTCGGGTTCTAGACAGCCCTGACCCAGCCTGAGGCTTGGCTAGCTTCTCTCAGGCCACACACTTTCTGAGGTCAACCACATCACAGCTCTCACTTTCTCAGTGCACCTACCACCAACCACCACAGCCTCACTTAGAGGAAAAGCCGGTTGTAAAATGTGGTCCTCTCAGCTGAGGTTGCAGTTTGGTGAGATGTCCCAGTACGTGCTTAGATTTGGATACCTGGTCCCTGGCTGGTGTCACTGCAGGGTTATGGAACTCTTTAGGAGTTGCTTGCTGGAGGAAGTAAAGGGACCTGGGGTGTGAGCCTACGGTTGTTATAGCTCAACCCTACTAACCTTACTTCTTATTTGACCTCTGATTCTATTCCACCAAGGTGTGAGGAGGTCCCAGAGTCACACTCCTGCTGCTCTGCAACCTCCTGACTATGCCTTTCCCCTCCATAGTTGCTGAATCCCTTCACACTATTAGTAAAGCAACAGATCCTCCCCACCTCCTTTGCTTTTTGTCAGGGGTTTGGTCACAGTGACAAGAAAAATACCTAACATAGCTGGAGTCTGGACTCTGCCTGGATAAGAGATGAGAGTGTTTGGAGTACCTGTACCAAGCAAGCAGGCTTTTTTTCCAAGGATGGAAGGATATTAGAATGGCTTTCGGACAGTTTCTTTCAATGTTCACAGACATCTGTGGGTATGGCAGGTTCTTTTCTTTATCCACAATGTCTCCACTGGCATTACCACGCCTTATAGTTATGTCTCACCGAAGATTCAGACATATCCTGGCTATTGATACAGATGGAAATTAATGTATTGGTCAAAGCTGGTATAAAGTTCAACACCAGGAGAGAGTGAGAGAGACAGATAGGATACGTGGATGCTGGTTTAATATGAGCTGGGGACACAGTGAAGAGAGATCACTGTAGGGAGCCTGTCCCTCAGAGCCTCAGTAGCAGCACGGGAAGCTATTTAAAGAGGAGAGCACAGGACTCAGGATGTCTTAGTTCACTTAGCAGTTCAGGCAAGAAGCTCAATTTCTTAAACTTTTGTTTCCTCAGGTACAAAATATGGACAGTCATAGGTTGTCTTGTCAGTATAAGATATGTGCTGGTGACGTGTAACACCAACACTGTGCTTTGCCCAGTACCTGGCATACCCCAAATGCCTAATGCTAGCTTTGGGGATTTAGTCTTGTCTGTGCTAGCTAAGTGTGACCCACTGAACTATATCTCTGGGTTGCTTAACTCTACTTTGAAGTAGGGTCTTTGTGGTGACTGGTGTGTGTGCGAGAGAGAGAGAGAGAGAGAGAGAGAGAGAGAGAGAGAGATCTGTCATTCCTTAGCACTAGTCCACCTTGAGATAAGGTCTTTCTCTGGGAGCTGTGGCATACAGATTGGGGTAGGCTAAGGATCTGCCTTTCTCTGTTTCCCTAGATCGAACTCAGGTTCTTATGTGCCAAGCATTTTACTGACTAGCTTTTCTCCCCGGCCCCTGACAGTTAATCTTGATTGTCATTTTGGCAGGATCTAGAACCACACTGAGGATAAGCTTTGGGGCATGTCTGTGAGGAGGCCTCTAGAGTGGTCAACAGAGATTGAAAGCCTCACCCTGGCCATGGGTGGCACCCACTGGGATGAAATTCAGAACTAAACAGAACATGAGGTGAGTAGCAGCAGTCATCTTTCTTTGCTTCTTCTAAGACTGTTCACTTAGTTTATCTATGGGTGTATGTCTGCAGTTCACAGTGCATGCCTGGGACCTGATGAGGCCAGAAGAAGGTGGCAGAGTCCCTGGGACTGGAGTTATAGACTATCGTGAGCCACCATATGGGTGGTGAGAATAGAATTCAGATCCTCTTGGAAGATCACCCAACCATCACTTAACTTCTTAGCTAACTCTCTAGACACACTCTCTCTGTCTTTTGGCTGGGGATTCAGTGTGGCCAACCAGCTAATGTTCCCGCCTTGATGCAATCCCCATCATTATGATGGAAGACTGTATCTACATTCCCAATCTATGAGTCAATATAAACGCTACCGTCCTTATATTGCCTTTGTAATTTTGTTTGTTAGTTTTTGTTTTCCAGCAACAAGAAAAGGAACCAATACATTTTTTGCTAAGTTGCCCGGGTTGGCCTTGAAGCCCCTTCCTTAACTTGTAATTTGGCAAAGATTGTACAAAGAAACGGGGTTTGTAGAAGCCTTGAATAATGGGGAGAGTGTATAGGAAGAAGGAGATCATTCTAGAATACACACAAACATCTAACAGTTCAAAATAAGCATGATGTAAACTATTAATGCAGCATTTAAAGGTGGCTATTTATTAAGAAAACAACTGAGTAAGTAGGCTGTTGTCATACCAGGAGTTATATACCACTTAACACCAAATGAAGTGCCTGTAGATATTTTATAGCCATTGAAGAGACATTAAAGGGGGCGGGTAGCTGGAGAGGTGGCTCAATCTTTAAGAACACTAGCTCCTCTTCCAGAGGACTCAGGTTCTATTCCCAGCACCAACAATGTGGTTCACAACTGCCTGTAACTGCGGTCTCAGAGGATCCTTGGGTACCAGGCATGCACACAGAGCACAGATGTGCAAACAGGCAAAACACCCATACATATGAAAATAAGCAAAAAGACCTTTTGAGGCAGGGTCTTTCTATGTTGCTCAGGTTGTCCTGGAACTCACTAAGCAGGCTGGCCTAAAATTCACATAGATTCCTTTGCCTCTCCTCCAAAGTTCTGAAATTTAAGGCATGTGCCACCATACCTCATCCAGAATAAATAAAATGAGAAATGGGGAGGGGGGTTAAGAGTAAATTGGGGGTGAGCAGGTATAGGAGGCATTAGGAAAAGGGATGGAAGGCAGTCAAAATATGATCAAAATACTGTCGGGGTCCCCCTCGCCAGCAAGAAAGATGCCACACAACAGGATTCTTCTGCACACGTTTATTGGGAGAGCTTGATTGCTGAGGCGAAAGACCCCGAGCCCTAGAACTAGCGCTGCTGCTTTTATAGGCCTAGGACTGGCGTGGCCATGTCTGATTGGCTCTGCTTTCAGTCCTTAATTTACTGTGACTTGGCGTGAAACCCATTTGCACCTGCGCACATTGGTTGTTTACCCGAAATACATGGGCGGTGGCCAGTGGTAGCCAGCTTACATGGCTTCCCACAAAATACATTGTAAACATGTGATTCTCAAGGAATTCATAAAATATAATATGTATTAAAAAAATAAGGAGAATCAGGTGTGGTAGGGGAATGCCTTTAAACCCAGCACTTGGTGGAGCTGAGGTAGGGGCTGCAAGTTTGAGGCCAGCCTGGTCTGCATAGAGTGTTCTAGGCCAGCCAAAGCTACATAGTGAGACCCTGTCTCAAAATAAAACAAGGCAAGCCAAATCTCCCTCAAACTCAAGGGAAATGGACTCAGCAGGTGAGAGTATCTGCTGCTCTTCCAGAGACCCCAAGTTCAATTAACATCTCCAACTCTAAGAGACCCGAAGCCCTCTTCTGGACCCCAAGAGAGCCTGCACTTGCATGTGTACTCACACTTAAATAAAAATAAACAAATATTAAACAAACAAAAAAAGATTTAAACAGGCCTATGTATATTTATAGAAAATTTAGCAAATATTCACCTGGAAGCTTTTCTTCCTTCTTCTCTTCCTTCCTCTATTATTTGTTTGTTTGTTTATTATTGAGACAGCTTCAAATACTGTGGTTCCAGGTAGCCTGGAATTTATAGTCTGGCTCACACTAACTTTGATCTGCATTGACCCTCCAGCTTTTGTCTCCTGAGTGCTGGGATGACAAACACGAGTCACCATGCTCTGCTTGTCTGGCAGTGGACTGTAAACTGGACTGACATTGGTGAGAAGGAGAGCACAAGGCTATTGTCGTCCACAGAGGTAGCATTAAGACCTGACTGACAAGAGACTGGATGCACATCGAGCTATTGACATCACACTGAGCTCGTTTGACAGAAGTCAGCTTAACTGAACAAGATACGTTGAGCCACTGAAGTCCTGAAGTCCGATGGCCATGCCTCACTTCAGTCAGAAATGAAAAGGCGGCGCTCATTCTCAGAACCACTCAGTGACAAAGCAGCAAGGACTTTCTAAGATTCCGGTTTTCACATGTATTTTTTTTTTCCCCTCCAGGAGTGAAATGACAGGGCCCACTTGTATTTCCACCGATGGTGCTGGCATAGAGGTGTCAAGATACAGGCCTCAGTGGGTGGGTGGGGCACGGGGTGTGCATATGCCTGCCTTTACGTGGGCGGCCACGTGGAGCATGTGGTAGGAACTTGAGCAGCTGACGCCTGTCATTAAAGAGCACAGCTCCATGTTAGTTCGGCACCCCCTTGCAGCTCCTGCCCTGTGCTGACGAAGACGCCTGCTAACATTTTCTTGGTGTTTTTTAGACTGTGCCTTGGCTGGCATTTTCCCTTGTGGGAGCTAGATGTCCCAAATGTAGCAAGAGAGTGCACCCAAACCCACATACCAGCCCATGGAAGACATGGAGAAAGGCCATGGTCCACCCAGGACATGAAGGTTAGTTAAACAGTAGAGTAAGGAGGGAGCCTGAAAGTTGTTGTCCTAACATCCAGGAAGAGTTTAATGAATCTTTTGTTATCTATTAAAGGTATATTGTCCCTTTTGAGAGTGGAGGTGGTGAGGGTGTATCCTGAAGGTAAGAGAGTTTAATAGGAGTGAGTCTTTGATGAGAAAGGTTAAGTATGTATGCCCATATTTCACACAGTTGATTAGAAAGGCTTGTATAAACCTCAAAATATTTTGGTTAGAAGAGAAAGAAAAATTAACTCCTCAGCCAGGGAAAGCCAAACCATGAATCTTTTTGTGAGCATCAACCTAACCTTTCTAATCATTAATAATTTTCTCTTGTCCTTTTCCCTAGTAACGGGATCAAAATAAACAGGCTCCAAGGCATTGAAGATAGGGAGCAAAATAAAAGGTTGTGTTTTATTAAGTTGGAAAGAAACCTTTGCTAGGGCATTTAACAGTATAATAAGGAAACCTCATGTGGGCTTTTGATGGAGAACATTTGATATACCACAGGCTCTAAATTATCACTTTATTGGGAAGATATTTTTCTGGAACCCTGACGTTATAACAATCCAAAGTAAGGACAGCATAGTGTTTAGGCTAAGACAGGTCTGAGAACCAACTCAGGGGTGGTTCACCTAGCTCTGTAGATACTGTGGGTAGGAAGAGAAGGCTCGGGGGAGTCTGTGCAGACTTACAAACTTTAGGCAAATGATTTCATGGATGCATTTTTACAGAGGGCAGCTGATAGCCTTCAAGAGATTCCTAAAATGTCTAGGAACAGCTCTGAGGTAAGAGCCACAGACTTAGATAGTCACTCAAGAATACTAGAGCTCAGTGATCAAAAGATCCAATTATACCTAGTATTTATACTTACAAGATATAAACACATAGCCCATTTTAGTGCCATTTATGAGAATTCAAGTTAATGGTCATGATGTGTGTGTGTGTGTGTGTGTGTGTGTGTGTAGTGTGTGTGTGTGTGTGTTTGTGTGTGTGTGTAATCAAAGTGTTCCAACTATATAGAAAATATATCTAATTAGGTAAAATCAGCATTGTTCTTTTCTATTGAATGTATTCCTTAGGTGAGTCTAAAAAGTGATGAACACACTAGTAAGCCAGGCCTGACAAAGGCTTCTGATATGGCAAGACAGTTGCTTACCTGCCTGGCATTCAGGGATGCTCCCTGCATATGACATCCACATCCCTACATCAATGCTGCCTGTCACTCTGGGTCCCCATCTATCACCACTTGTGGCCTACTAACAATTGCAGAGACAGGAGAACAGGGGAAGCCTGAAGTGCGGTCAGCAACACTGCTGACTTAACTTGAGCATCCAGATGCTGTATTCGCCTTGACGAGGATAAGAACTGGAACTCTGCTGTTGAAGGGCCGAAGCTTCAGCCCAGGGGAGCAATAAGTAAGCACATATAAAATTCTCTTCCTGCCCACCAATCTTCTATGTCCCCTGATCATTCCTATTCAACGATTTAAAGAGCAGACTGACTGAGGGAGGCAGTGTGAGGGGTGTGACCACACCATCCAAGTGTCTTCGACAGCTCAGAGAGCCGACATAACCTAGAAAACCTATGCTGTTATTTTGGTAAAGGCAGAAGGAGAAGAATGGTTTTAGGTCAGTTTCCCATGAAAAGACCTAAGCTCACTAAAGGCAAAAGGAATGTGGTCCGTGGGCTGTGATCTGTGGTCTCCCAGATGGTCCTGAGTACCTAGGAAGATGGGACCTGGAATCAAGGAGGATGACAGGCAGCACCCTGTCCAGTGCTGTCACCTTGGGACAGAAGCAGAGGTAACCTGTCCAGGACAGAAGGAGAGGCAAGAATAAGCAAGACAGCACTGGCCTGGGAAGGACTATGAGACAAGCAGGCTCTGAAGTTCCAGATCCAGTTGCAGAGATGTTGGGATGTGGGATGCTAACACCTCATGTTCAAACGGTAGCCATGAACTCAGTGACTATTTCTATGAGCGAGGTGTAACTGTTAGGGTGAGCAGGGACCATGGATGCATCTGGAACAAGCTCTGTAGACTCACAAGCATGTTGCAAGCAAGAGTGGGTCTGGAGCAGTTAGTTCCTGCCTGTGTGGTAGACTCGATTACTGGTCCCTTATTTTTTTTCCTTCCACGTCCTGATTCAGGAGTAAGGTCAGGAGCTGTTCATAACCATCAGAGGAGGACTAAAAATCATATTCTTTATTGCCCAGGCACAGTCTGCTGGTAGGAGGTCAGTGGATGTGAAATCGGCTCTGTGTCATAGTCACTTCAGTAGCTATAGAAACTGCCATTATGGCAATAAAGCAGACCTAAGACAAGTGCTGAGAAGTGTGACATCATTCAATATCCTAGCATCCCCTTGTGGCAAGGACTGTCACTCTCCTTGCCTACATATGAGGAAACCTATGCAAGAGATGTCAGGGAGCCTGCCTCCTTCACACTGACAGTAAGTGACAAACCTGGGACTTGAACCTATCCTGTCATGCTTCAGTGTCCGTGCCATCCTGCCTTCTTGAGGCTCTGGGCTATCCCTTATGGCTGCCTTTCCCCCAATCTCATCAGCTCAAAGGAGAAAGGAAGGAGCTATCTTTGGGAATATGTCAGGGTGTGCATCACAAGGTGTCAGGGGCCCATAGTAAACTTGCCTTACAATTCCACTTTGCCACTACTTTCTGAATGTCAGAAAAGATTAAAAAAAAAAAAAAGGTACCATGGCAGGATTTTCTTTAAATCCTATCTGGAGGCTCAGTGAGAGAGAAAGAGGGAAGGGAAAAAGAAACGGGGAGGAAGAAAGAGGGACGATGAGGGTAGGAGGGGGTGACCATATCATCCACGGAGTAGATTTGATTCCTCTCAAGTGTCTTCGACAGCTCAGGGAGCCGACATAACCTAGAAAACCTGTGCTGTTATTTTGGTAAGGGAAGAAGGAGAAGAATGGTTTTAGGTCAGACTTTCCCATGAAAAGACTCACTAAAGGCAAAAGGAATATGGTCCATGGGCTGTAATCTGTGGTATCCCAGAAGGTTCTAAGTCCCTAGGAAGATGGGGGGATCCAGAAGCAAGGAGGATGACAGGGAGCATCCTGTCTAGTGACATCATCTTAGCTAAAGAACAAGGCGAGGAGTGGTAGCGCCCAAGTAGATGGAGAAGGTGTCATAACTGAACTGAATGGCCTGACCACACCCAGTGCTAGTACATGATGTCCTTTCTAGACCTTAACCCCTGAATTAGAGAAATATTGGTGGTGGATAGGACAGCGCGTCTCAAACCTAGGCTACGGGACCTTTCATTCTTGTGAAGTTTTATATTATTCTAAATAAACTGCTGGTGTCTCCTCAAATTAAAAGCTGAGCACATTCAACTTGAAAGTTGGCGAGCTAGTCATTCTTCCCCCCCCCACCCCCCCAGTCTCATGGCTTCTTGTACGGAGTAAAATACAGGCTCTTAGTGAGCTGTTTAAATATTGATGAGAAGCTGAACATTGTTTTCCCAACCCATTGGAGTGAATTTATGGTGCTGTGGAGTGAAGGGACATTGCATACTGAAAGAGAAAGAAAGTCTGAAGAGTGTTCCCCTTTTCAGAGTTTTATTCGCGAGGCTAAATCAACATGTGTTACATTTCAACATACACCAAGGAAGCCTGATATCAGAGACGGTAATACACAACCGAAACTTGAAAACACGTTCCCAGGTTCTCCCCACAGTGATTTGAGCCATGCCCACTGCTGGAAAGGCATTTAGACCATTAGAACTCCACCTAAATCTTGTTTGAAGTTGACCACCTTCGTATGAGAACCGGATCCCCCTTCACCCCATCCATCTGATTATTGAGGAAGTTTACGCTACAGATTACCAGCAAAGACAGGAACCCAGGTCAGTTTGGGGAGCAATATACTGGAGAACCTTGTCTAGCTCCAACTGGAGCCCCTCCCTAGAGGTTGAAAAGGGATTCATTCATCGTTTTCGCCCATTAACTCTGAGCTACGCCTGAGCCCTTCCACCTACTGGCTTTCTGGGTCCATCAGTGCTTATGGGTGGTGGATGTGTGGCCTTCAGTGCAGCATCTAAATGCATTGGGTCTGTACTTTATGTATAAAAACATGCACTTTGGATCCCCCTGGAGGTTTACTTAGTCCTGGTTCCTGCATTTCCTAGTCTCTGGTCTCTACAACGTACTGAGCTGGCAGCTTTGAGCAACTGATGTTTGTCGGATGTGATGAGTGTAGACCATATGAGCCTGGGGCTTTGGGAACCAGCTCCTGGTTGCCACCAGAAGACTGTCCTGCTAAGAAGGCTTGTGACAGGTTCAGGTTCCGACCTTCACAGCCAACCTTACCACCTGCAGTTTCCTCTCAGACCTTTCTTTCTGATCAATTGTAGAGCTGTCCCCTGCTATGACAAAGTAGAGCATCTTGGCTTGTTTTGATTTCCCTTGCTTGCTTGGATCTTGATGGCTTCTGGCACAACACCTTCTACCGAGGTGCAAATTAACAAATGAATGACTAGATAATTATCAAACAAAACAGTGACATTCCTAGACTCTGTCCCCGAATCAAGGACCACAGGAACAGAAGTCCTCTTAGGGTTTTACGTTGTTAGATGTCTCTTAGAACACTGTCCTAACCAATTACATTAGAAACAACTTCAAAACTCAATGTCTCCAAATACCAAGCCATTGCCTCTCTTGGTTCTGTGGGCACATTAAGCTCAGCTGTGTGTGTGTGTGTGTGTGTGTGTGTGTTGTACCTGAAATCTGTCATACAGTATTAGAATGGAGAAGCCAGGGTTGGAGTCATTGGAAGGCTCGACTGGGCGGATATCCAAGATACATTGAGGACAGCTGATGTCAGTGGCTGGATTACCCACACTTGTCCACTGGACAGGACCAGTTTATAACCCTTGGCTTCTCCACGTGGCTTGGGTTTTTCACAGAATTGCATCTGGGTGCCCAAATCTGTCATCTGTCAGTGAGCATTCCGAGAGAGCTGATAACAAACAGCAGGCTTCTTATTATCACGCCTTGGGGGCCATAGCATATGGCTACAAGCAAACATATGATCTTGGGGACTTGGTAGAGTGCCTGCCTAGCAGGTAGGATGGCCTGGAATTGAAAAACAAACAACAAACAAACAAACAACCACAAAACTTCAAACGTGTTCTCCCCAAAGGACGGCCTATCTCTGCAAGAACCTTCCTTTATCTTGTGATCCATCCGCTGTGCTACTGAGCACTGGGGACAGTCACTATCACCTGGATTTAGCGGAGGTATGTGGGAGCAAGGAAGGGGAGGAACATTAGTATGTGCGATCATTGGTAAAAGTTAGGTTTGATGGAGCTAATAATGCAGGATATAAAATGAGATTGGGAGATGGAGGGTTGGGGAGTACTGCAGACAAATCTCACCCGCTCCCTTCCCTGGCTCAATGTGTGTGTCGGTGTGGATTAAGACAGAAAGGTGAGCACAGGTCACAGAGTTTCTGCAAATGCTCTTGTCTTTTATTTTAATTTCACTTATTCTAAATGAAAATTGCCCTACCAACTGGACCTGAACGCGTTCAGTTCCTTTTCACGCATGCGCTTTGCCATCTGTGGCCTCCTGTTGTGTTGAGCAGGGGCTCTATGCCTTATGTCTGGACTCGGTTCAGAAATGCTCCAACGTTAGCTGCCGCCTTTGCCTGTGTCCCATTCAGGTTGAGGGAGCTTGGCGAAGGGCCAGTGAGCTGTGCCTGATAAGGTAGGTGACTCAGGACTCCCATTGTGTAGTGCGTGGACAAAGCTCTAGGGAAGCTGGATTCGATACCTCTCATTCTGTCTCGGCCTGGCTATGCTGCCAGGCCCAGAAGCCCTTAGGGTGCTTCATGAATGTTTATCACTGCCAGCAGGACGCATCCATCCTTAAGGGGGAAGGCAAGGAGGAGGAGTTTTCTTTTCTCTTTAACCTTTCAAGGAGCATGCTGGTTTCTTTAAACACTAGCCCAAACAGCAAGGCTTTGATTTCTTGTCTCTGAAGGACTTACATTTCTTCCCGGGAGGGGGGTTTCATTTTACGGTTATAGCAATATTTAGGGCAAGAATCTGCTTACTTCTTTTTCGGATGCTGAGATGCCAGGCTTTGCACACCCTAGACACTCTGGACACCCTAGAGTCTTTGCAGTGTCTTCTACTGTATGCCATTGCACCCCTGGGTGTCCCCCAAAGCCCATGTCACTTGGTTGGTTGTCCTCCTCACAGCTTCCCTACAGCCACTTCCAGACATTTTAAACCCGTTTGCTCAGTCGAGTCTCCGAGAAGACAGAATGTATCATGAATGGACCCTGGGCTGAAACCAGGGCACTTCAGAGCACCCCCTGCCACTCTCCCATCTGCCTGACCTTGGTTAAGTCTTTGCTATCAATCCCCCGACTCCAGATTCTCTAGATTGAAAAAAAACAAGACTGACCTTTTCAGTTTCTTCCTTTTGACCTTAGAGGTTACAGTTGACATAATTCTATAGAATTCTGGCAACTTAACCAAGTTCATTTACATTCATTCCCTCCCAATAACCTTGAGTCTTCTTGTTCAGAAGATGCCATCTCTAGACAATGTGGAAATGTATGTTATTACTGAAAGCATGGATTGGGCTCCCCTTTTCCTGCCTTGCCCCTTATCTCTCACGTTTCATCCAGTAAGTAGGCGCACACTGTTCTTCCTAGCTGTTGATGCTCTGAAATCTCCTCTTAGGATAAAGTACAGCAAATGGAAGCAACTGTCTGAAGCCTGAACTTCAAACATTCTATTAATGCAACACGAAACATACCAATCCCGGCAGAATGCCCACAGACTTACTTGGTTCTCCTTTGATGAGGCTCAGATGTGAGGCAATAACTGCCCTTTTGGAGGGAGGCGTGATTAGCTAGAGGGCTGCAGAGCTCTGTTACCAGAGTATGAAGAACAGCCCCAAGGACGAGCGCTCAGCCCTGGGAGTCGATATTTTTGCTTACTTCACCATTGTACAAGGTTCTGCTGTGCTACAAAGATTATAGAAGCAATCTTGAGGGAGATGAACATGATTTGGCTTGAAAGTCAGAAAACGTTAGAGATTTTTAAAGCCATTTTTATGTTCTCTATATTTGGGGGAAGTTACCTTTGTGGTAAGCCAGTGGCTATCACATGTTCCCCAACTGCACATGACATTCCACATCTTCTGCTTTTTACTGCTGGTATCCACTTTATCCTCCCAGCTCCCAGACATTCTTTCATGTTCTCCTCTATGCTTGGGATGCACAGGCCCAGATGATCACCATTATCATCGCATTCGCTCTTTGGGGCCAAATGATGGGCCTTGGAGTCTGAATAATTTAGGATGAAATCCCAGTTTTCTCCTTCTAAGGAAGGTTGTCTAATTTCTCTGAATGCCTTTAATTTTCTCATTTGTAATATGAAGCTAATAATTCCTGCCTTACAGGGTTGCAGTGAGAATTACAAGTGACAGCAGGAGACTTAGAGGCACCAAACAGGGTATCAAGCATCCACGGGGCCCTCCGAGCAGCATTGACTGTCCTTTCCCTTATGTTTATCTCTTATGGAACACGATAGAGCTGCACTGGCTTGGCTTGTCCTCGAAAGGTTAGTGCTTTGGAAACCTGGCCCCTAGTCTGCAGATGTTAAGAGGTCACTGGAAAGAACAGTTCTTGAAAGGAACTAGTCTTACAGTCTTAATACTAGTCTTGTAGAGTACCCTAGTTCTTCAGAGAGTAAGTTATTATAAATGAGCAAGATTCATGTATCTTTGGTCAATGGCATCTTGCTTTGCCATGTCACCAGTCTCGGTTCACTTTCCTGTGTCCCCCTCCTCCACAAAGACATCTCTGCAGTATTATGATGGCCCTCACTAGAGGACAAATGGATAGGACCAGCCTGTCTTAGACTTCCAGTCTTCCAAACTATGAGATGAATCAACTTCTTTGATTTACAAAATACCCAGCCTTGGATATTTTGTTATGTAACAGAAATGGAAGGATATACCATTAACAGTGTTATATTTATGTAAACATAAAATCTCACTGGTTGAAATTTATCCCATTAAACTGATAGCTTCTTGAGGGTAGAAATTGGTTGGCAATTCTTTGTTTGAAATGTTGAAAATCCATTGGCTTTCAACATTAAGCACGGAGATTTCGGTAAAGCAAACTCATATATTTGGTTCAGATGAATTGAATTGAATCGAACTGAACTGAATTGAATGAACATTTTACTTACCTTTTGCTTCTGATTTTTATCCAACAAAGACAAGAAAAAGTCAATTGTGCAGAAAACAGAACAAAACATCCTATATTTTAAGTTTAAAGCACTATTCTATCAAGAGTGCTTGAGGTCTTGTGTGTTCTAGAGAGTAGGGAGGCGGTTGAAAGCGTGACCTTTGCATGTGCCTTCAGTAACTAGTGCTCTGCAGGGTGCTTGCTGAATATTTAAGTATGTTGCTATTCACGATAAAAGCTCATAGAGTGACAGATCGAGGAGCAGAGAGGTAACTCAATAATGGATTTCATCTCAGACAAATGCAGGAGAAAGCCTGCTTAATGTTACAGTTGCCCTAGCTACCCAGTTCCATCCCGACATCCTCCACAAGGGCAGCTCTGTAGTGTGGGCTTTCTTCCTGTGAGAGGCCCTGGTGTTCATTCCTGATGTTGGGGAGAGGCTCCGTAAGCCAGGGTAAACTCCATCCCAGAGAATTCTCTATATTCTGTTAACAGGTAGTCCACCCTGTGAGGACGTTGTCCTATGAGCTGGCTTTGGCTTCTGTGTTGGTGACCCTAGCAAGACAGATGGAGCTTAGGGAAGCCAGGTTAGCACAAATGTCTGGCAAAGAGCACTGGCTTGGGTGGGCCAGTTGCCTGGGTTTATCTCCAGCCCCATACCCTGCTTGCTCGTGACCTTGGGCACATTACTAAATTTCATCAAGTCTTACTTTCTCTGATTTCTCCATCAGTAGCTTGGGGGTGATAGTGTGCCTACCTCGTAAGTTTTATAAATGAAATTTTATAAGCTTTATAATGAAGGCCACTGGACAGATCTAGATCAGGCATCTAGAACTATGCCTGGAGTAGCAGTAGTAGTTGGAGCAACGCCTCAGACAGTGCTGTCACTTTACTGGAGAAGTAAGGCCTGCTCTGTAGACTGTGTTTCTTGCTTGGCAGCATCTCCTCCATTCACAGAGAAAGGACTCCACATGTGGAAAGGATACCATCTTCACTGGTCCACGCAGGAGTCTAAGGTCGGCATGATAACACTGAGAGGTAGAGGAGACAGATTTGAGGAATGGGTAAGAGGAACACATGGTCACTTCATGCCTAGCTCAGGAAGGTCCAGGGTGGCCAAGACCCAGGGTCTAGGGGCCAGGGATAATTTAAAAGATTAGAGACACTGTAGAAAAAGAGGTTCATATGAAGATATCAAAGAACATTGGGACGGCACATAGAGAGGTCCACAATGTTTTGGTAAAAGGTTCAAGTAGAGATTGACATTGAACACCATGAGAGCCGGAATAGCCAGAAAGCTTACTGCAAAGTGCCTGGCGTGAAGCCCAGACCCAGAAGTAAACACTTCACTGGTTTGGGGCTTTGAGGTCTCTGTTTCCAGTACTCTGTGTCATTTTAGTTTGACAAGAGTTAAAGACCATATGAAATGAATGATGGTGTTGTTTTAATAAAACTTTATTTACAAAATAGTTGAAGGAGTGGCTTGTCCTTGTTCCAGAGCTGTGCTTTGCACATGGTAGGTACACAATGAATGTTTGCTGGGTTAATTTACTAATTCCAGGAGCACAAATCTCTCATCTCTCTCTCTCTCTCTCTCTCTCTCTCTCTCTCTCTCTCTCTCTCTCTCCCTGTCCCCTCTCCTCTCTCTTTCTCTGTGGTTGTCGATGGGACTTGAACCTAGAACCCTGTGCATGCTAAGTAATCAGTTGACCATAGAGTTACACCCCAAAGTTC
>NC_034609.1:17824562-17827747 GCF_900095145.1 Mus pahari | reverse complement strand
GGGGGAGGGGGAAGGGGACGGGGAGAGGGAGAGGGCTTCTTTCTTCAAAACAACCACATAGTAGGGCAAGTTGAAAGTCTTGAAAGTCGTAGCTGCAACACTTAACCTGCACTGTTAATTCCTTGGCTACCTTCCCAAGGACGATTCTGAGCTCTGTCAAGAAATGTGACGCTATCTTGAAGAGGAAGCTTGCATTTGACCACAAGTTGCAATAAGTTTTTCTGTTTCCAAGAACAATGTGTAAGAGAATTGCAGAAGCCCAGGATTCCTGAGAGATCTAGCTACTCTGTGGTATGACATACCTGTGGTTCGGTGATGACAGCAGCTGCCTCTTCGCACATATGTGTGTCTACACGTATATTTATGTGCTTTATATATGCACCTATAGCTGTATTATAAATAGACAAGTTTTTATATATACTTTATATAAACTGATATATATATATAGTTTTTATATATACTCAGCTGGGTTGCTAGCAGATATTGCATGATCTGAATTTGTCCTATCTCTCATCTAAGTCAGTACAAGTTCACATGAAGCATGAGGACAATTCTTAGTTTAGTTCTAGAGTTTAGACAATACTGGGGATGGCAAAAAAACCAAAGGGATACTATATTTTAGAAGTCAAGATTTCTTTAAAAACTTTATAAACAGCCATGTCTGTGGGTGACTTTCCAATGTGGCAGTGCGTGCTGGCCCTGATTAGGGAGTGTTGACACTGTTTGCTACTGTTTATGTAGATCCAATGGGGCTCACTTCCAAGCCTGGCAGGACTGATGCCCTGGACACATTCACACTCAGTCCCTTGGCTGAGCCAGTCTTCTCCACAGGTCAAGTTCAACTAGACTGTACCTTGCACAGGGCTTCCCAGTTCTGAAGGACAAGAAGTGTAAGTTTGCTCATCTGGTGGCAGGGCTTTTTTATCACATCCATCAGATGGCTGCCTCCTCCTCTTCCACTTTCTACCACTTCTGGCCTCGTTCTTTACCACACCCTATCGTCTCATTCCCCTTGCCATTGTCTGGCCATTCCACATGTGCTTTCTGTGACTTAATCACCTGGTAGACTTCTACACAAACGCTGGCACTCAGTTCATTGGTTCTTCTGTGTGGAGCATGGCTGATCCAAAACATCTCATACTTCTGTGGTTCTCTGGGTCTCTGCTCCAGTGGTGTGGTTCTCTGGGTCTCTGCTCCAGTGGTGTGGTTCTCTGGGTCTCTGCTCCAGTGGTGTGCTACCTCTTTCTTCTGCCTGCACATGGTTTTGGGGGGTATCCTGGTCAAATTCTAGCTCTTCTGTTTGCTGTGTGTTTTTCTTTGGGACCTTAGTCTTTAGGTCTTAAAAAATGAGGATATTCAGAGGGCCCAGTCACAGGATTGATGGAGGTGGAGGTGTGTGTGTGTGTGTGTATGTATGTATGGACTTACTTATCACAGAGCCTAGAATAAAGCAGGTATTAAATAGATAATTTTTTACTTTTCAAAGGACTTTTCTTCTGGAATGTGACTGAAATAACTTGGCCACTCCAGTGCCCTCATAGTGCATAGCTAGCTCTGGGTTTCTGCTATTGCTGATGAAAACAAAGCCCAATGGAAAAGGCAGAAGGTATACCTCCTTGATTGAATGGTGTGGTGAACGAGTTTGGGCCTAAGAGTTCACTCCTTGTGGTGTACACTCATGATGTTTTCATAGCCTCAAGCTTATTTCATTCTTTTTGAAAGAACTGAGTACCATCACCTAGGTTTTGTGGTCTGGTTTTAAGAACTAGGTATGTAAACAGGAGATAGATATACAATGTCAAAGATGTAAAGAGCAGCATTGGTGAGAAATGAGGGAGGCTTTAATAATGGAAAGGGGGAAACCCCAAAACTCATATCAGATGACAGATTATGGCTGAACTTATTTTTCTAAGTCTTATTTCCAGGTGTGAATGGGGAGAACAAAGAGAGATGCTTTTGTGAGCACCACTGTCTAACATGACCCTTAGGTCGCTCCACTGGGAGAGATTTGCACAGGTGGAGTAGCCAGCTCAGCCCAAATGCATTCTGTAGCATTTTCCCAGGTAATAGTCCAAGTCCAGCTACTGTGTATGATCTCAAGAGCTCTGACTGGCATTTCAGAGTCTGGTTTGTCTTGGAATCACAGCTTTGTGACCTTGAGGGCATACTTGTCTCTGGGTCACCTCTGCTAAAAAAACAAAAACAAAAAAAAAACAAAAACAAACAAACAAAAAAAACCTAACAGAAATAGTTTGAATGCTCATCTCATAAAGCTACTAGGAGCTTAACTGGACAACAAAATGGTACATGCCCAGTCCAGTGCCTGATGCCAGCTCTAGTGGATCCTTTCCCTGTGGTGCAGCACAGCACATTGCTATAAAGAGGAAGGAAGAACCAATTTGAACCCCAACTGGGTCCCTTGTGTGTTGAGTCCAGAGGCTAAGCCTGCTGGCCCAAAGAAACATGTTTCCTTTCCAGTTTGCTTGTCAGTTGTCAGCATATCCCAGAACCAGGAAAATATCAGAGGGAATTATTGACTGCTTTATTGATTTAATCAGATATATTTACACAAATTATGGTTCATAAAATTATAGGCTTCCTATCATCTTGCATAAGGCAGTGCCTCCGAGTAGCTGAAGATGAAAAGTGCCATTATCCCTGTAGGTTGGATGCAGAGGAGCAGAGACGACTCTAAATGAGATGAACTAAGACAAATGTAGGAAATGCAGAGGAAGGGATTTATTCAGAAAACATTTTTCGAATGCTAGAGATTGAGGCCAGAAGGTCCTCTGCCATCAAGCTATGCTCATCAAACCTAGAAACTGGACATTTCCTAAGTCAAATGTGTAAGCAAAAGAGAAGCCAAGAGAGGACCTGTGTGTGGCAGATGAGGAATGATTTGAATAACATTACCTTCAAAGCAATTAAGAAGCCTTTCAAAGTTTTTGACCAAGGAAATGCGGACAGTCAGAGCTTTGCTTCAGGAAGATAACTCTGGCAGGAAGGTGAGAATGGATTACTTCCAGAGGGGGCAGAACAACTGGAGACAAGAGAATGCTCATGGATTATTGCTCTCCTCTGAACAAGGTTGTAGGTGGGCACAGGAAAGAACAAATGGCAGACACAGTGTGCTACAGTCTTTCCAGTAGTGACAAGCGCCAACAGGCCCCAAAAACCTGGGCGCT
>NC_034609.1:17809745-17823747 GCF_900095145.1 Mus pahari | reverse complement strand
GCATTCAGATACCACACTCTCTTGTGTCTGTGTCTGTTTGTCACCCCTCATTCGCCGAATCCTCGCTCACCTGCAACCAGAGACCCGTTCCCCACAGATTAGGGACCCCAGAAAGTCCGTCTGCGGCAACAGTGTGGCACTCAGACTGCAGGAACTGTCTGCCTGACTGACTGGGAGAAGGGAAAGGGAGAGTAAAGGATGAGTCAGGCTTTCAGCCTGCAGAAAGTGGAAGTGTGTGAGTTAGCTAATGGAGCACTCAGAGGATAAGCATAGCTATCACTATCAAGAGGGGCTCATTTATTCCTCATGCAAATGCATACCAACATACATACACATATGCAACACATGCATATACACACATATACCTGTGCATATACACACATATAACTATACATATATACTCACAGAGACACACCTAGAGATATACTGTTATACACAAATACACAAATACACGCACACATATAGAGATATGCACACCCATACATATATATATACACAGAGACACATAGTCATACACATATACACATGCCCATATACACATACTACTCCACAGCATACTAAATTTATCTTAACTCTGTATAAAATAGGGCACTTTGAAGTGAGGGTCTTAGGCTCTCTGATCTCATCTGAGAAGCCGCAGTTTTCACACTGGCCAGGGAGGAAATTTAGAGCTCTGAGAAGACATGTTTATCTGATTAATAGCAGTAGCTTCAGCGACTGAGTACTTATATGCCCATACTTTGTACACTTTGTCTCACATATCCTCAGAGCAGTCTGTGAGGTAGATACTGTGGCGGGTAAGTGCCCAAGCCATTCTCAATTTCCTCCTCCCATTCCTCAGGTAAAGACTGCCCTTGTAATTAAGGGTGACCACAAAACTCAGATCTGGACATGGATGGGAGAGTTACAGGTAAGATGCCGGCTTCCTGTGAGAAGGAACAGTGTTGAAGAGGTGAGACTGGCATTTCATTTCCTCTGTGCCCCTGTTTCCAGCTTCACCATGGCAGGTGTGATAACCAAAGCTCCGTTTGCAACCGTAGATGACAGGCACAAAGATGGAAAGCCGAGGGTTCTAGATGTCAGAAGCAAGGGACAGAAAAAGTGTGGCCTCAGTCGCAATGTCTGAGTTATTGTACCAGTCTTGGACTCATTATGTTAAGACTTTTTGACAAGTGTGAGCTCTCTTTTCGGTTTCTTGCAGACAAATACATCCTGGTGTTCAGTTTCTTGCCCAAGGCCAAGCAAGGAAATGGTGGAGCTGGGATTTTAACCCAAGTTATTCAAAATTGTGTTATTAGCTACTCGTGATAGATAATAAGAAAGGTATTTGGTCCTTGTCCCTGATGGGAACTCCTGGCATAGAGTTACTAGCTCTTGGGATTTTTTTGAGTGGTAAGGATGGTAGGAACATGCTTTGTTTTAATGAAGCTATTCTCAGAGAGCCACTAGATGCAGGATGGGAGCTAGGCAGCAGAATTAGCTTGCCTTTCTTGGAACATTCACCTTTAACTGCCCTCATCCTCTCTGGACAATATGGAAATTGTGAAAATTGAATTAAATCATCAGTCTGAAATGATTTAACTTATTGTATCTGCATAAGAAAGCCTCTCAAATGGTCCCGTAACCCCCAAAATGATGACATTCAGTGAACCTTTGAGTTGGTACATGCTGGAAGAGTATGAAGATCCACAACTCCAAAGAGTAGAGACTCCTGCACTTGGACACTTCTAGACTTTGCCCTCCCTTTCATCTGGCTGCCCACTTAGCTCCCTTATAACAAGCCAGGAACTGCATGTGGAGTGCCTCCTGGTGTTCTGTGAGATCACCTGGCAAACACAGAACCTGAGGAAGAGGTTGTGGGAAGGTTTGATTTCTAGCTATTGTCAGAAGTATAGCTGGCCTGACACCTGTTGTTATCATCTTAAGTAGGGACATTCTGTGAGGCTAAGTTCCATAACTGTAGAGTGTAATGCTAACTCCAGGCAAAAAAAAGGGACAGAACTGAATTGTGGTTTTGGATACTAAGTGTCAGAGAGTTGTGGGAATTTGTACAGGAAGTAGTCTTCATATAACTGGTGTTAGGAATGTCATCAGATGAAATAGCCCAACCCTATTACCACAATTTCTCTTTCCTGTATGCTGAAACTGTACAGGGTATATTTTGAAATGATGGGCACGTGCTGTCCCATGGTGTTTACCTCTCTATGTATCCACAGCGAAATGAACCTTAGATTAAAAATAAGTCTATGTACCTTTATTTCTACACTCAGGTTGTTCATGATGCAGAAGAGAGGCTGGTTCAACACCTTAGCCTCCTGACATTTTTGTCTGAGCTAAGAATTTTTCCCCCCATTCTCCAATGGTCAAAACAAAATTGTTAAAGAATATTTTGTGACTAAGAAAAATTATATAAATTTGAATTCAATTTCACTGACCATCAAGGTAATTACACTAGAACAGAGCCATGGCCAATCACTTCAAGTGTTGTTTGTGACAACTTTTATCTCAGAATTGAAGAGTTGCAACAGAGATTATACAGCTTGTAGAGCTTGAGATATTATTACCTGACTATTGGGAGTGTGGGGGCTGGGAAGGATTAGGCAATGGACAAACCATTGTCGATACAGGAAAGATTTCCCCACATAAGAAGAGTATCCAAAGCTGAGAGTTCTGAAGAGGTTTTCTCCTTTAAAAGTAGATTTTTTAAAAAAGATGCAAGATTGGGACAGGATATAGTTTTGAGGCAGCTAAGGGGTACCCATCTGGACACTGGGCAGATAGAAAGCATTGTTAAATTCTACTAAAAGCAATGTTGAAAAGAATAGTAATTTTTCAATGTCTATTTGTAAGCACTCTTTCTAATGAGCATTTTCTAAGCAGAGACTTGGGTATAAGATAATTTAAGTCTCTTGCAGTTGAAGCCACCTAGAGAAAAAGGACTGCCAGCCTAATAGCCAACTGGTCTACCCTTATGTCAGCACCAGGGATCTTCAACACTCTACAAATATCTTGAGATGGGAATTTACAGTTGCTCATTTAGCTATCGAGCTATCGAAGACATAGTCCATGCTAGGACTGGTTGAAAATGTTTGTACCAGAATTTTTTTCTTTTCTTTTTTTTTCTTTCCTTTAAAAAAATGTTTCTGTCTTGATGAACCATTTCTGCTTTGGACAAAGGGTTCTCACTTCCTCTAGTGGAGGGAATTACTTTGATGGATGGCATGGCCATTAAGGGTCTAAAACACAAGCCTACATGATGTGATCAAAAGATTCACACACACACACACCCCTTCTCAGGCTATATAGGCAGTTTGCTTAGATTCCTTGAGTGAGTTTGGGAGACACTTCTTGACCTACCTGCCATAGTGTTGTAACACCAAGTTCAATAGTGACCCTACAGCCATCTTCCTTTGCCTACATTGACTAGTGCTGGTTGAGGTGGCAACACTAAGAAAGCAGGGACAGCAGAAGACAGTGGAAAAGTGACAGTGGAAAAGATAATGATGTCTATGTGTGCATCTTGAGTAAGAGGTTTTAGAGAAGGGCAGTAGAATCACAGGGACTGAAACCTGCAGGCAGCTGAAAACCCTGTAGCACCTGGTGCTGACATAAGGGTAGACTAGTTGGCTACTCAGCACTACCCAGTACTGCCTGGCTCCCAATCCCCTGTGTTGGGCTCCTTTCTTCTGAGCCCCAGGCCCTGGCTTCCCAGTGCAAAATACTGGTAACTGCTTCTTGAGTATTGAAGAAATGATATAGTGGAGGCCTTAGTCTGGCTGCTGGACAGCTAAGGAAATGGCTGCCTAGGGAGGCCTGGGGTCTAACTATAGGCAACATCCACAAGCCTGAGTCTTTTGGGAAGTACTATATGGGGTGACTACAGCAGAAAGCCTGCTGATTCTCTTTGGGGATCCTGTCCCTGTAAGAGTGGATGCCTGCAGTTGTGTGATCACAGCTGTACTCAGCAGATCCCTGGGTTCCCCCATTCTGAGCAATATCAGGTGTTTCAGGGTGTCCAGGACAGGGAGAAGGAAGTGGGAGTAGAGAGATGATGAGAGCTTATAAAAGGCTGCAAGGAGCCAGAGAACAGAACCCCAGGCTATGATCACCAGTAGAGTTCCTAGGGCTGTCCAGTCTTCAGGGCCAAGTGTCACAGCTCTGGGGCTAACAGCTACCATCCTGGCTGAGGTCAAGGGGCAAAGGGTCCCTAGGTCATAGGTTACTGGCTGTCATTCCCTCCAGGCAAACACTAAGCGAAACACTGCCAGAGACTAGCATGCACACCCACAGTTTATATCCAGGCAGATCTAAAGGACCCCAACCTGCTGATTGGTGACAGTTTGGGCTATTTGTTAAGTTTAGTGATCTTTGTCTGTGAATCAGCTTTGTTACTTATTCATGAGAGATGGAACTGCATGCTTCCATACATTTTAATTTCACACAGATCAAGACTTCTGGTGCCAGGGACTGAACCAATAACCTTGTGCATGAGGAATATAGGCTCTGATGTTGAACTAAATCCCTAGATCCATGAATTCTTTTAACGTACATTATATAATTCTGGGTCAAGTCCTTTTACCTGAAAACCCTGATTGGCCCTTTAATGAAGGCCCTCAGAGTGTCCTACATATTAGTTGTCACCTGAAGTTGTCATGTGCTTGTAGAATTCTGTGTGCAGTTGACACGCCCCCCTCAGATTCTGGATCTGTCACACATGTCTTGCTGTTTTCACGGAGCCCATGTATAGTGTACACATGTCGAAGCAAGTCAGTGAGCAGCATTTCTCCATGGCTTCTGCTTCAGTTCCTACCAGGTTCCTGTCTGAGTTTCTGCCCTGATTTCCTCAAAGAATGATGGTGTTGAGAATTATCTAAGCAAAATAAACTCTTTCTTTCTTTAGTTGTCTTTGGTCATGGTGTTTATCACAGCAATACAGAGCAAATTAAGACAGATTTGAATGTTAACTGTGGATATGAAAGTGTATAAAGGGACCATGGAAGAATCTTCTAGAAGCTATTTAAGAAAAGATTGACAGCAGAGATTCTATAAAGAACTATTACATGTGTGGATGTGAGTTGAGAGTACCAGCTGAGGTTTCTAGATTGTTGTGTCCCAGGACAGAGAATTGATGAAACATTCATAGTATAGAAACAGAGACACTTTGTAAAGAAAAGGAAAGGTACTCCTGGGTTTGGGAGTGGGTGAGCAAGCTAGGGAAAGGTGTATGTCCAAGGCCTTGGGACCCTTATAGTTGGGTTGCACAGTACCTGTCTCCTCTCCAAGTTGTATAGAGGGATCTTTTTCTCAGGTGTACTTTTTTTACATGTTGCCTAGGTTCAACATATTAGATGTATTAGAGTGGCTTACAGACTGTGGTCCAGCTAGTCCAACAATGGCTGTCTCCTGAGAAGAAGCCAAGAGTCCAATAGTTGTTCAGTCCATGGTTCTGGATATCTTATCTGGTCTTCAGTAAATGCTGGGCTCTAATACGAGTGAAAGAATGTCTCAGCAGCTGGTGTAAGATCTTGTCAATGACAGTGAGGGAAAGCAGGCAAAAGCAAAAGCTCCCTCCTGTCCCCCCCCCCCGCATGGTCCTCATGGGTTTGAACACTTGGTTTCCAGCTGGTAGTTCTCCCCCCCCCACATCCTTTATATCCTACATCCTTTATATGGGCTGCCACAAGAAGGTATAGCCCAGAGTTCTGGAAGGAAGGTCTTCTGACATCCAATGATCCAATCCAGAAAAATTCCTCTCACAGGTGTCCTGCTGCATTGGTTTTTGGTTAATGTCAGATGAGGACAAGTTGACAAGCAAGAATAGCCATCAAAACTGGGCTTGTTCATATTTTCATCTTGGTATGTGTCTACTTATCTCTAGTCTCCTGCCAGAAAAGAAGCCTGGAGCTTGTTATCCTACCATAACAGTAATTAAGATCACTGGTCAAATCATTGCCTTCAAATCCGGGAAGACAGATGAGTCCAGTGAATCGCAGCTCTGCGCAGCTTAAAGCCATGAATGGAAACCTCTAGGACCCAGGGCTTGGAGGAGAAAAACCCAACTTGCAACTGACCAATGGCTGGAGAATCTTTGTGAAATATGTCTGAGAGTAAAATTTCTAAGGACACAGTAATGGGGAAGGGGAGCACCTTTTTTTTTTCAACTGTTAACAAATAAATAGGCAAGTGCATCTTTTTTCCTCCAGTAATTCAATTACGAGTTAAAATTTGGACAAAGACTATGAAAAGATGGCCGACACCACCAGCTACCAGGGAATATGGATGGGTGCTACAGGGAGCTGTCATTTCATACCAGGTAGGAAGACCTCAGTATAAAAGACGAAAACAACCAGTCAGCCAGCAGATCAACAAAAAGATTGCTTTGATGAAGCTTTGGAGAAATTAGAAGCTTCATTCAGTGCTGATACGCGTATAGAATGCCTCAACTACATAAGGCTGTAAAGACAGAGAGTAGATCAATGCCTAGATCTAAGAATGGAAAGGGGGAATAGGCGAAAAGAGCTAGAAGAGCAGTGGAGAGATAGGGGTTGACAGGGGTGGAGAGAATGTTCTAAAGTTGATTGTGGTTAAAGCTGAACAAATCTGAACACACAAAAATCCATTGCATTGTGTATTTTAAATCGGTAACTCTTTTATGTCCAAAAACTAACGCTTTTTTTTTACCAAAAAAAAAAAAAAAAAAAAACAAAAACAAAAACCCAAAACTGTATTTATACTATCATCTGAAATCATCCTTGTGGAATAAAACCATCTTTAGTGGTCGCCTATCAGGAAACACAAGCAGTCTAAGTAGAAGCAATGTAGGGGCGTGCTTAACAAAACTATTTTTTATAAGGCTAATTAATCGTGAGAAATCAAAGAACTCTGTAGCATGGCACTCCCATGGGACAAGGTAATATCAGTATCCTTTATAGAAGAAAATAATACTCCTGTTCTAGATAGAAAGAGAAGAAATGGATGTTGTCAACTAAATCCAATGTACGATCACTGAGTAAGTCTTAAATCTTAAATGTTAAAAGTCCTTTCCTATACTTACATCATATAGAGTATTGCCCCTTCCTTTTCTGTCAGTGTTTCAGGTCTCACACTGAGGTCTTTGATCCATTTGGTGCCAATCTTTGTGTAGGTTAGGGTGATAGACATGGCTTTTATGTCATTCTTCTACATGTAGATGTCTGGTTTTCCCAGCGCTGTCTGAGAAGATGCTGTTGACAAACCAATTGATCAGCAATGTGGGTGGGGGGAACTCTAGCAAGGTCCCTAGATGGAGAGCTATGGACAAGTAATGGCTTCCTGGGAGGGGGATTAGTTTTCTCCAGGGATAGGCCAGCTAATTGGTTATTCAATACCAAATGTTCAGTTCTAAAAACATACACACATGAACAATAAAAAACGGACTCAGCAGGTGGTATTTATTCATTTATATACCAATTTGTTTACATATAGGTGTAATAACATTTAAAGGAACAGAGACCATGATTTTGAAAGGGGAGGCAGGGGAAGGAATTGGGAAGAAAAGAGAGATAGGAGGAAATGATATAAATATAGTATAGGCACACAATTTTTTTTTAAAAAAAAAATTAGTATAAAAGAAGTTATAACTGCAGAGTTGGAAAAATGAAGGAAATCTGAATATAGACTAAATGTTTCAGAATAGTGTCAATGTTAAGTAAGTAAGATATTATTCTTTGTATATGGGAAAATGCTTTGTCTTTTGTAAAATATGCACTTACATATTAGGGAGTAAAGTGTTAGGATGTTTGTCACCTACCTTAGCACACAGTACAAAGTAAAAGTGACTATGACTCTCAAATAGGTAAAAGTTGTGCACGTGTTCATTGCTTGATTCTTCCAGTTTTCTATGGATTTTACATAGTTAAAAACAGAAGGTTGGGAAGTGAATTAAAAAGAATTAGGAGAAGAACTAACTGAGGCACTATTAGCTTTTTGACGCCTGCGATGAGGCTATTGCCCCAATCAGTGGCTTGGGGTATGCATTCCACTTGATTATATTGATCATATATACATAATACTTTAAAAATGGTGACTGCAACAGAGCTGATATTAATAATAAAACTTCCAAAGTCAAGCAAGGATGCAGTTTGGACATTATACTTTAGCTTGAATGTAACTTAGACCTCTAGCAATAGCTTGTCAATACTTGATAAAGTTACTCTATGACTTAGCATTCTATTCTCATTTATATATTGGATATAAATTCATATGATTATCTACAGGTATGTACAGAGTACCCTGTGTAGCCCTGTTTCTCTCAGCCTCTACTGACAATTGATGTGTCCTTCAATAAAAGAATGGATGAAGAAATTAAGGTATTTTCACATGATAACATACAATAAAAAGGAATGCCTTGCTGCTTGACAGAGCAGCACAGTACAATTCTACAACATCTAATATATATATATTTCTGTTGATTAAAGCTAAAAGACTGAAATTTTATTTGTTATAGGTGAAAACTCTGGCTCTCTTAGGTCTGAGGCATAGTAGCAAATGAGAGAGGGAATGAGGAGTTGGTAATCTTTTCATCTGAATTTCTAGACCTGTGAGTAAATTTGCTTTACAAAAATTCATCAATTAAAACAAATAACAATCCAGGGGCAGAAAGATTGCTTAATGGCTAAGAGAACACACACACACACACACACACACACACACACACACACACACACACAGACATGCGCCAACAAAACAAAAATAGTCCAGTTGGTTGTAGGTGTCTAATCCAGTGAATGGCCAATACAGGGATCCTGCCAGAAAGAATGTAGGCTCAGATTTGGGGTGTAGCTCTTCCATCCAGTCTCTAAGGATGGTCAGGATGTGCGATCCTTCCAGGTTGTAGTTCATAGGCACTAATAAACTCTTGCTGGGACATGACATTTATCTCCTTCTCATTTGTACCATACAAATGAAGTTAAAATACTGACACCCTGTTGGCACAGAGGCAAGCTAGTTCCAAAGCATCCCATTTTCTCTTGCTACTCAGTATTCAGAATGGATTCAGAACAAATGCTTGGCCCACTTTGAGAGCACAGCCTGATCCTATGGTAAGGGTCAGGGCTCGTTCTTCCAGTGGGTGCTTATCAAGGGGTCTCTCATCCTTCCTACATAGATCTGCCAAGTGCTTGAAGTGACTATGTAAGAGCAGTGACATGTTCTTTTAAGGCCAGGAGTTTGTATTGGGAAAGAGGTTGGACCAGAGTAGGAAGAAGGCCAGTTTATATAAATCCTGGTAATGATAGGAACCAGGGAGAGTCACAAGACCATATCCTTAGATGCTACCATGACAAGAGGCCCGGACTTAGAGCCAAAATTCTGACTGAGAGCCTTGTCTGCTGTATGACTCTAGTCTGGTGTAATTACACTCTCCAAGGATCTATGTCTTTATCTGTGAAGTGGGGAGAGTGAACCCTGCTGCGCTATCTTCCTCCCAAGGTTGTTGGAAGAGGCATGGAGGTTTTCTTAGTTGAAGCACGTAGGGCTTGGAAGCTGCTTCCTCCATTTCTGCAGCACAATCTTTAACCATTAACCTCACTTTCTTTTATGGCCCTTTTCATAGGCTGCATTTTGTTGGAGTCATTATCTTACATTAGCTGACTTTTTAAGGTCTGTTCTTCTCACAGTGAAGAGGCAATTCAGATTAATCATATGGAACCCACAGAACAGTATTCCATTGCCTACTGGAGAGGGCTGGGTCCTTCCATGCTGATTCTACCAACTCTCTCTCTTTTTACTGGCATCAAATCAGGCTTTCAAAAGCTCACACCATCCCCAGTTAGTGTGCTCTCTCTGATGCTGGAAACCTGTCTCCTGGGTCTACTGGTGCATTGATCTTCATCGTCCAACCTCCAGAACCCTGAGAACATAAAATCCTGTTGTTTAAGTCACGCAGTCTATAGTAATTTGTTATAGTAGCCGGAGCAGATTTCCTTTTCATTTATTCTCACCCACTCTCTTTCTCCCTCCTGCTAGATACTCACATAGCTTAAAGTCTTCTTTTTTTTTTTTTTTTAAATTGGTAGATTTTTTTTTTAAGTATAAAAGGCTTAATCATAAAGATTTTAGATTTCTGTGGTAGTGGTGATTGATAGTATTTGAACAAATGGGTGTAGCTATGTTCCAATAAAACATTGGCAGTGGACACTGGCATTTAAATATGGTATCATCTTTGCCTTCAATGAAATTGTCTTCCTTTGATGTTACAATTCCAATAAGGCAAAAAAAAAAAAAAAAGAAAGAAAGAAAGAGAGAGAGAGAGAGAGAGAGAGAGAGAGAGAGAGAGAGAAAGAAAGAAAGAAAGAAAAAGAAAGAAACTTATTGAGTTCATGGGACATACACAGGCAGCTGGGGACTGTATTTTGATAGCCCCTGGGAAACATTCTCAGACTTCTTCAAGACAATCTTTGCATTATGATAGTCCACTCTCATAGATACCCCTCAAACAAGCACTGAGCACCCATGATGGCCAGGGAGCAAGTTTGTATCTGATGCTGGGGATGTGCATCTGAAAAAGACATGGTTACAAGCTTGGGCAAAGCTGGAGTTGATGCCAGGGCTCCCCCACTTACATGCTCAGTACACAGTGGGCTAGAAGACTCAGCTTAGCACATTCTGATCACTTGCTGGCCCTTGGTTTTTTTATGAGTCTTTTTTAAGTCTTATGGTCTTCTGTTCTTCTGGAGCTCATGGGTGCTCAAGTATCCATGATGGTGAACTATCATCATTCAAAGACTGTCGTAAGAAAGGAGTGTCTTACAGTCCCTATCTTTTGTGTGCCTCCCACAAACTCAGTAGTTTTTGCTGCATTCGTTGGAACATCAGAGAAAGAATATTTCATTACAGGCAAAAATAATACAGTGTTCAAATTTCAGTGTCCATAAAGTTTTATTGGAACACTGGAAGTAGACAAAATATTCTCTTACCGAGATCACTTTTATTGAAGAACCACAGTTTTGTTTTGTTTTTGCTTTTTCATTTATAGAACGCCCCCAAACTACTTCTACAGCCGTTCACAGCCCAACTCACGAAGATCCTGAGAACTGCAGGGCTTCCGTTGGATGCTTTCCTCATCTGCTTAGGTTGCCTCTTGAAAGAGAGACAAGATAACCGGCTCCGAGCTCTTTGGCTGGGGCAAAGGAGCCACCCTACGGAAACATTATAGTGCAGTTTAGCAGAGAGTAGAGATTTCATATGACAGTAAAGAACCAGCAGAGTCAGATGGCAGTGTTCTGTTGGCTCTTTAGGCTTTTAGGGCCTGAAGGCTATAGAGGCATAAAGTGAGCCTGTGGTGTGCCAGGTTTATTGACAAGATTTCTGCAAGGAAGCAACTTGCCTGAGAGAGGAGGGGAGAACCTTGAACACTTTCAGTCTTTATCTGCTTGTCTGTATTTAGCTCCAAGCGAGGGATACGAGAAAGGACCTCGGACTCGCTCTCAAAACATTTCTAGTAAACCTGGGAGTGGTTGCCTGCTGGGTGGATGGTGCGATTTAACAAGCAGGAGGTGAAACAGGAAGGATCTGAATTCTTTTTTGCTAAACATACTGTCATCAGATCGGCTGCACGGACAGCTGCTGGTCTCCCGCCAGGTGGCAGGTGTTTCCAGGGTCTTGTGCTAGACCTTGGATGGTGCCAACCCTCTGGAGTTGAGTTAGTTCATAGTCCACATGTATCTCAGAATACCCGGGAGCTCACAGCTGATGGAGACTGGGGTTTTCTGGCACTCCCCACTGCCTTCCTTTGTGACTTGGGATAATAATTCCTAATATCCCCTGGGTCATTTTCCTTTTGTAAAATGCCCAAATCAGTCATTTTCAATCTTAGCTGCCCATTGTTACAGCACAGAGGTTTTTGGTTTTTTTTTTTTTAAAGTAATTCTGATATCTGAAGGCCCACACCCAGAAAATCTGTTTTAAATGATATATTTCCCACATCTTAGTAATTGATCCCTGACTTCTGAAGATTGGACATATGTTTTTGACCTTTTAATGGTGTAAAAAGTGATATATACTTAGTAAAACAAACAAACAAACAAACAAAAACAAAAAACAAACCTTTCTTCACTTCCGACCTTTTTCCAAGTCAATGATGGTATTTTTTTATCATGGTGTCAGACAAAGGAAATCAAAAATATTTTGGAGTGGCCTGTGTGGCTAAGCTGGCATGTTTGGTAGATCACATATATAGAATAAATTTACAGTAGTTCATCTAGCTCTAATGCCATTAACCTCTGTCTCCCTTACAGGCAGTGTTGATAACCAGCAAGCCAGCCACATGACTGTTCTCAGACCTAAGGACAGATACCCCAGCAATGGCTGCGCGATTCTCGGAGATTCAGAAGGGCAGGCCCAGCTTACAGCTTTGGATTTACTCAGTAATTCAAGCTTCCGCCTCCAAGTGATGAAGATGACGAGCGTAAATAATACTATAATTGGACTAGGTTTGAAGAGACTTAAATGCTCCTTCAAGGTTCTCTGATCTGTTTAAATGTGTGATTGAAAAGTCAGCATTTCCCGCTGTGTGGAGACGTTGGGCCATGAATGTGGTTGGTAGGCTTCATCCATGATGCAAGGGCAGCAGCTCGAGAAATCCTAGAGTGGCTGCACGTGCACGCGCCACCGCTGCTGCGGTCTTTCGGCTCCAATTCCGTGGTCCCCCCAGGGGAATGATTCAGTCCCTCCTCCCCATGCTGGAGCCACTTGTTGACAGTAAGCTCAAGAGACGTCACTGTTTGTAAGCTCAGCTTCAGTGTCCCCTGAGAGTGCGGCCAGCTGGCAGCAGCGCAGAAAGAAGTAAACACGTTTGACTTTTCTCTACTGACAATTCCGCGTAGGTAATGCTCAAGAAGACCGGATGTCTGTGTCAAGGCAGCAGGCTCACTGAGGCTTTGCATCAAGCCCAAGGGCAAACCCAGTGCCTGCTATGTGTACTGTGTATGTTGGTCCAAAGGTAGGTACTAGCTAGCCAGACGCAGCTATTTCCCGGACCCCAGTTCAATCTCTGGAACAGGAAAAATAGAATCATCTTGAGAGACTATCTCTTCAGATCAGCCCTCCGGAAGACTGAATGGCCACCTCGATGCTGGAAGAATCCAGAACTAGCATAACGAGCAGAGATTAGCAGATTTGAAGTAGGTTTCCAGGCTGAGCTCTCAGCCTGCCCCTGACTTGGAGAGATCTTGCCGGCAGTGCCTCTTCTCCACTACATAGCACGTGGCAACTTAGTGGCAATGAAATTCATTGTGCGCAACGGAGTGTCAGTTTTACTGCTAATGGATGATTTCAAATGTGGAGAAAGATTTATTCAGTAAGTCGAGCATACGCTTCCAAGAGAAGATAACTGGGAGTAAAAACAATTACATGGTTAAACCCAAGTCCTCCCAAGTTCTCCATCAGTCTGTGTAATTTGAAAGGCTATGGGGATTTGGTTTAGCAAATTATTAATCGAGATTCTTTTCTTTTCCTCCATCTGGTAGCCATTTCAACATGCTAGTGATGGGTGTGGAAAAAACAAGGGGCAGGAGTTTGGCAGCCTCTTGCGGTCCCAAGGCTTGGATTTCTTGGGATTTAGTAGGCTGTCCTTGTGGTGGTCAGAGAGGAGTCAGGAACACTTTGCTGACATCAGGCAAGAGTCCAGAGCCCTGCTCAGAGCGCCTTCAGAGGACATCTGGCCAGCTTCATTGTGACGGTGAGGTCCAGATTAGGATCACACGAGGGTCGATTGCGGGGCTCCATGCCAGGCCTCTCCGCTCTTCTTTCTACGGAGTGGGAATACTAACACTGGCCTCAGTGAGATGTGGCAGGGAAGAACAGGAATAGGAAGGATATACATTTAGTCCCTGGAAAAGTGGGGAAGGATTGGCCATGCACTTATTTACATTCATTTTGTGAGGATCCCATGTCTTTTACCAGCTGTGCCTACAGCAAGCGAGGCTCCTGGTTCCCTGTCCCCACCCCCCCACTCCCCACCCCT
>NC_034609.1:17795482-17809693 GCF_900095145.1 Mus pahari | reverse complement strand
CCCCCCTGCCTTGAGCACAGGCTCAGGCAGACACAGCCCCTGACATTCTCCTTGAGATGGTGACAGCTGGTGAGACTTTTGACTAAAGGCATAAAGAGCAAGCAGCAAAAAACAGTTACTGTGTTAAAAGTGGTTTTAAAAAAATGTGCGGCACCATCTGTTTGGCCACAGAGGTTTGTGGGGCATGCGTGGGGTTGGGGGGGGGGAAGCCTCATCTCCCACTTCACTTCAGGGTGTCACCTTGGTCATGGCCAGCAAGGAGAAACGTTTCCAAGACTGCAAGCTTTGTCTTCTTACCTCAGCCTCTCTTTCTGCTCCCCATGCAAAGGCTCATCTTGGTTTTTTCTGAAAAGACATTTTCTCAACTTCTTCAACTGCTAACGAAGTACCAGATCTGTAGATCGTAGTGGATTGGCTCGAAGGTGGGCTTTTGCTTTCCGCATTGGTTATGTAAGCTGGCACACTGTAGGAGAAATGGGACTTAGGAGAGTGTCTTAGCTGAGGACAGAGCTCTGTGGTAGAGCACTTTGTACACCGTTATGTACAAAGCTCTGGGTTCAAATCCTAGGCCTCACTCTGTGTTTTCTTTCACATCTTAAAGTAGTCCACCTTTTTTTTTTTTCCTGCTGACATATTTTTTTAAACTCACATCTGGTATATTTTTCAGTTTTGTTTTCTTTGTTGTTGTTAAAAGATTATAACAATACAGGTTCTAATTAGTTATCTGCGTGTTACACGGAAACTATTAATTTTGTTGACTGAGTTCACACATACTTCTTTTGAAGAATTCATGTTTAATTACATGAATATTTTGGTGCTTGTATGTTTTTGATGTAGGTCATTATACTGATTGCAAATATCAACAGCTTTGTCTCTTTGTGTTGAGTGTTGAATTTCTTATTTTCTTCTCTTGTCTGTCACTGGGCAAGCTTTGAGTACAACATTAGTAAGTAGACATGCTTCTGAGTGTCTGCTCTGATCCCATCTCCAGCTATCACCTGTGCTATGAGTCACAAACGTCTTTTGTTGTTTCAAAAAAAAAAGTATTAAAAGTTTATCAAATTTCAGTGTGTTAAAATCACTCACTAAGATGATTTTAGTCTATTGAGTCTCCTGGATTGTTTTTTAATTTTGTATTCGCCTTACAGTTCTGGCTCTAATAAACTACTGGTTTTGATTTTCTGATGTTTTATGTAGGAATTGTATATGTTTATACTCCTAAACAAAATGGTGTCTTTCACCCCGTATCCACTGCATTTTCCTAGTCTAGTTTTGGTACTGCGTTGTGCTAGACACACGAAATGAACTGAGTAGCCTTTATTTCCCTGGTATAGTACAGTGCAGGGAATTACAGCTTTCCTGAATGTTTGGTAGAATATGACCATTAACTCTTCCCATCTGTACACCTCAGCACAGGTTGGGTGTGGGTAGACCCTCTCTTGTTGCCATGGATTTGACTAGTTGTTCTTTGATGGTGATCTTCTTTTTTCGATTTTCTTGGTGTACTATTTCCCAGAAAGCTTTCAAATCATCTACAGTTGAAATGTTTTTGTGTAAACTAGTATGTACTCACTCTTGAATTAAAAAAGAAATATAAACCAGGTGTGGTGGCGCACGCCTTTAATTCCAGCACTCAGGAGGCAGAGACAGGCAGATTTCTGAGTTTGAGGCCACCCTGGTCTCTCTCTCTCTCTCTCTCTCTCTCTCTCTCTCTCTCTATATATATATATATATATATATATATATATATATATATTGAAGTCTCAGAGACTCCTATTAGCATTCCTATTGTTTGCCTAACAAGGCAATGGTGAAGGGCGCATTGTGAAGACACCATACACTTCATGCAGAGACTCTCAACTGGACACAGCACTGTGGAGACTAAGTGGCTATTGAGTGATCCATCCTAAGTGGGGGCATCTGCATCATGTCCTTCAAGGTCCAGGGACTGTCATAAAAGATAGATTGTTAGAGCTGGGGGACAGGTAGGAGAATCGGGAACACTGTCTTCTGAATAGGGCGTGGTCATTGCCGCCATCAACACACACACAGCAGCTGTGGGTACTGGTAAAGGACCTAACACACACACAATCACACACACACACACACACACACACACACACACAAGCACACACATACACATTCAAGCACACGTGCACACATGTAAATATGACATAGAAGTGGGAGGGAGACCGGTTGGGAAGAAGGAAGTCAGCATGTGTAGGAATAAATAAGAGGGTAAGGGAGTGCCTGCTATGATCACTATGACCACAACACATGGTTTACATTATGACATTGTAAAGAAGTTGAAAATTAGTATTGGCAATAGCATAACAAAACCAATGAGGGTTTGGGAAGATGGCTATCCAAATGAAGTGTTAGTGAGCATGACTACTCCCCAGAATCCATGGAAAAGTCGATGACTTTGATAGAAGGCAGAAACAGGGACTCCTTAGGGCAATTTGGCTAGTCAGACTAGAAGAGACAGCAAGCCCTAGGTCCATCAGGAAACCAACTCTCAGTATATGCAGCACATGATTGAAGAAGACACTCTTGGGTGTCCACACCTATATTCATACGTGTGTACATGTATATGTGTGCCCCCCCCACATATAACACACATACATGAACATGTATACACACATACACATACCACATACACATATATACATAATCCTAAATGGCACACTGAATTGTGTAAGGAGGCAAGCTGTATGCTATATGAATTTCTAAATAAAAATGAATCTTTCTAAAATAAAAATATCTTGCCTGTTACACCCCTCGACTCCATCCTAATGTCGTTTTATTATCTTCTACCCTTTTCTTATGGCCTCAGTCTTTCATAAGCTATATGCCAAGCTTATTGATACTTTCAAAGAGCCAGATTTTTATTGATCTATGCTATTAATTCTTTTCTTTCATGGCTTGCTAATGGTGCATTTTATATTTTCTATTCTTTGCCTCCAATTTTACTAGGTTTACTTGTTTTCGCCTAACTTAATGAATTAGAAAAAGGCTCACTTTCATTCTTCCAATTCTCTTCTCTCTCTGAAATTTAAGACCATGTTTTCCTGGCTTCGGTATATACCTTCACACTGTTGGATACACAACCTCTCCTCGTTATGCATTTATAGATAGCTTATTATTTTTTATTTGTTAACCAAGGGTGACTTAAAAGGTGTTTAACAGTCTAAGTCACACAGGTTGGCTATTTGTTATATTTTCTGCTTTCTACCCTAGAAGGCAACCTATCTGATTGCCTCCTGATAGGGTTTGTTAACATTTCCTTTGTAACTTAGTATACGAGTAATTTTTTTCTCCTACAGTGCTGCCAATTGAACCCAGAGCCTTGTGCACACCAGGCAGGAGCTCTGCCACTACTGACCTGTATCCCAGGCTCTTAGTCACACTCCCAAGTTATGATATTATCCTATTCAGGTCTCCCCTTTCTTTGCAGGACCTACAGCTGCTTGATGTGTCGTTCTCAGAGCTAGGGAATAAGACACACAGCCATAGTGGGAAATGTTCACTTTCGCCTTGTGCACATTTTAGTTTTTCCATATTACATGTTCTTTGCATATCTGCTTTTGTGGTCCTGGGATTGAACAAAGGCCTCTGTTGATACTGGTCAAACACTTTGCCACTGAGCTACACCCAGCCCCTAGATAGTTTATTTCATCAAGTTGGAATAGCTTTTCCCTAGCTCCTTTCATTGTCACCTTAACTTATAATTATCCTCGGAGTACGTTGTTTTTTTATTAGAATTGGCATAGGTACATTTTCTACTCTTTTAGTGCCGTTTTGCTTTGTATATGACTAATAAGCCACACTTAGCTGTATTTTATAGTAAGATTCTACTTTAACAATCTCTGTCACTCAGTAGGAATTTTGACCCATTCACACTTACTGAAATATCGGTAGACTTCCTTCTGTCAGCGTTGAGTACATTTAACCCAATGTAAAAGGTTGATGATGCACTTTGAGGTATTGACCTATGCTGATTTGTGTCGGGGGTCTCTCCGGTGAAAACATTAAAGGCTGTTTTTTCTTTTATTTCTTGCTTTCTGACAGGGTTCTTATTCTTCTCTGTCTGAGCATTTACAGCCTTATACACCTTAGGATTTTAGTTAGAACTTTGTTTTCGGACTTTATTTTATTTTATTTTATTTATTTGGTTTTTCGAGACAGGGTTTCTCTGTGTAGCCCTGCCTGACCTAGAACTCACTTTGTAGACCAGGCTGGCCTCAAACTCAGAAATCCACCTGCTTCTGCCTACCGAGTGTTGGGATTAAAGGCGTGTGCCACCATGCCCGGCCTATTTTATTTTTTACAATTTGTATCTTTTAATTAAGATCTAGTACAGCATTCCCCCCTCCCCCTTCTATCCTCCAGCCGTTCCTGTGCATTTCAGTTTGTCACTGTCCTTGGTTCTCTGGATGCATTTGAATGATTGCAGCTTACGTGTTTTGTTTTGTTTTGTTTCCTTCTCCAGCCTCTTTCTAATTTTATATGGTCTCATCATGTCTTAGAATTCTTTGTCACGTGTTTGAAACCAGAAAGAGAATCACCAGGCTGGCAAGATTGTTCTGTGATACCATTTGATGAGTCTGCAAACAGGAGGGGAGCTAGGGCTGGAGACATCCAGGAGGGCACTGCAGTGGGAGTGGGGCTGGTTCCCGTCGGGCTCGGAGTCACCAGGTATTGGGGTAGTTGTTATGTGGTGTCAACTGCTGACTGATACAGCAGTCTTACAGTCTAGACAGGGATATTAACTCTTAACACATTACTTCTTTAACCCAAAGGCTTGGCTTAGCAATAGGAAGGTCAGGTCTGGTTTTGGTGAGTGAGGTTAGTTATTTCCAGGGTCTGAGAGAGAAACTGTGGCAAAAAGGAAAAGAGAAACAATCAAAACAAACAAACAAACAAACAAAACAAAACAAAAAATAAGACAATCAAAAGACAAAAACAAAACAAAACAAAACAAGAAAACAAACAAACCAAAAAATCAACCAACCAACCAAACGAACAAACCAAATACATCATCCAGCCAATTGCGCTCACTTAATGCTTTCTGATAACTTTAATTAGGAAGAACAAAGAAAGATTTCGATCAAAACACAGAGGACTGGGCTAGGTGGTGCATGGGGGCTTGTTTGTTTGTTTCTATGAAGATTCCCATGGAGATATAGGGGGTCAGTCATCCTGTCCCCAGGGCCTGAAATACCATCTGAACTCAGGGGTTCTCAAAATCTCCACTAGGGCAATGGAAGAAATGATAGCTTCCAGAAGAGCAATCTGGAAGCCAGGAGTGAAGTTTGACCAAAATACCCTGATCTGTATGTTAGGAAATCAGGGAGAAGCTGCACGGGCGGGCGTCCTTCCCACCCAGAGAAAGGATGGATCTTAAGGAGCGCTCCTGCTATTGAGTTTCCTTTGCTTAAGTGAATTCCAAATGCTGCTGAAAATTCCATTCATTATTCAAGCCCTCTCAGCTCCCCTGAGAACCTCAGTGCCCAGCAGGAAGGGAGGCACTTTTCACATGCTTGTGGGCTGGGGAGGCGCCAGGAGCTGGGCTGCAGGCAGAGGGCAGGGTTTGCAATGTTCCCCAAGCGTTTCTAGAGTTGGGCCAAGAGACCATCCAGTGGTGGTGGTGTGACAGGGCTGGGAGCCATGACAGATACCCAGGGTGGTACCCTAACTTTCTGATCCTGAGAATCATCTGACTCACTTGCTAAAAAAAAAAAAAAGATGTCTAGGCAGATGTGGTTTCAGTGGATCTGTATTGGGGTCCAAAGATGTTTTGGTACCCCTCCGCTCCAAAGGTCATTTTGGTAACTAGGCAGGCATGACAAATACTGACTAATCAAGCTTTAGGGATGCAGCTGCTTCAGGTTCAGCAAATGTGAATTCGATCCCCAGGGCCCCAGTGAGCACTGGATCTAACTACAGAACAAACCCTCTGAGGTCTGAATGGCATGGGTTGAGATGGCTGAACTGTAGCCACATTGGAGTGTTTGATGCCCGCTTGCCTTTGACAGCCCATTTTCTCTTTATAGGAAAAGCAGATGAGGGGAGGGGGACCGAGCTCCTGGAAGCACATGGAGCTGGGCTCAAACACTGCCTTAATGTAGGGCTATAGGGAAGCTATTGATCTCAGATCCGTTAATATGGACCTTATATCAAATGATGCTTCTGCACCTAGTAAGAACATTTATTAGTCAGCTTATTAGCACTCTGTTTTGTTTTGTTTTTGTTTTGTTTTTGTTGTTTTCGAGACAAGGGTTTCTCTGTATAGCCCTGGCTGTCCTGGAACTCACCTTGTAGATCAGGCTGGCCTCGAACTCAGAAATCCGCCTGCCTCTGCCTCCCGAGGGCTGGGATTAAAGGCATGCGCCACCACGTCCGGCTTTTAGCACTCTGACCAACGGTTTGAGAGGACACTGTCTGAGGATAAAGGGTGTATTTTAGCTCATAGTTCTAGAAGGTTCAGCTGATGGTTGACGGCTGTGTGGTCCCAAGGACTTTGTTCTGAGCATGGTATTGGCTAGAGTGTATGAGGAGGAAAGCATTTCCAGTGACCTACTACTTGGGGAGAGGGGGAGGCCTCCCTAAGTAGTGCCACCAGCTGGGGACCAAGCATTTAACAAACACAGGAGCCTGTGGGAGACATTTTATATTCAAATCACTTCAGTGCTCAGTAAATAACTACTCCATTTTAAGTGGTATTAGCCAGTAAGTACTTGGTGAAGGAAACAGATTTAAATGTAAGGCAAGAGCTACATTTTAAGTATGACAGTGGGTGTGATGGGGCAGCCAGCAAGAAACCTCGGGAAAGGGAAGCCTGCACACAGGGAAAAGTAGGCAGGGCCGCTGCTGCCAAGCCCAGAGTCTGGGAATTGGATGTCTGATTTCAGGTCGAACTGTTAGTGTTGAAATGCACAGGAGCCGGGAAGCGTCCTAGCATTGTTGCCTGTAATAAAGAAAAATCCAGACGTAACCGGCTGTTTCGATTAGAAGTGATGTAACAAGCAAGCTTTGGCCTAGTTTTCTCCAAGCAGGCAGGTCCCCTGGCTCTTCCCACACCCTTTTCTGAATTGTCAAGTGATAGCTACTGCCACCTAGTGGTAAGGACCACACTGCACCGGCATGGAGAAAGATGCTCTGGGCCTGCTTTATCCAGGCAGACAAACCAAATAAATCCCCCAAGTGCCAAGTGTTCATTCTCATTCATTCTCTCCCTCCCTCCCTCCCTCCCTCTCTCTCCCTCTCTCTTCTTCCCTCCCTCTCTCTTCTCACTACCCCCCGCCCCCGCCCACACAAATCAGTGAGACTGCCTGGTTCCTTATCTCTCCTTGGACACGGGATTGGAAGATGATCAATCAAGGAGTTCTTCTCTATACAGAGGCGAGTCTCTTTCAGCCCAATGGTACCCATTTTTTCCTTTGGTCTAAGAAATGCTAGTATGAGAGGTTGTAGCAGAATAAGTGACCTTGCAGCCACAAATGCTTACAGAAAACCCCTCTGGTCCAGGCTCCGTGCATTACAGGTGAGGAAACTGACACTCAAAGATGGGGAACGCCTAGGGTGAAGTCAAAGATGGAGGATGGCTAGGATGCTTGGTAGCCGGTGGCTGACCATGACTTTAGCCTGTCCCTTCCCAGCTCCTCTTTCTCTCATGCACACTCAGCATTAGTAGCTAAAGCTATGTCAGGAATCTCTAACTGCTTGGCAAGCGTGAAAACCATGGAAATTTCAACCGAGGAAGGAAGTCATGCCTGTTCACGATTTGGCATCTTCGGCGGCCGCCGTTCTCGAACATTTCAGCAAAACTACGCAGAATTTGAATTTATAGACGAAGCCAAGTAATGGAAACTGTGGAGAATGACACTTACTGTGTGTGCCCCTTGGGCAAGCTTGCGACACCGGAGAGCAAGGGAGACGCGGCTTGGAAACCAAGGCAATTTGTGAGGAACTCCAGATGTGGGGTCCCAGCTCCTGCCTTCCTGCCTTCCTCTGGCCAAAGCTTGGGGTGTGGTTTTGGGAATCACGCTGGCCTTTGGATCTTCTAGGTTCTGTATTTGGAATCTCTGGGTTCTTTGGAAGAACCAATGTGAGTGAGTATTGGAGAATGGGAAAATTGATTTGCATAACACTGGATCCATAAATGGCTTATTTCCTTTTTCACGACTGGGTTTAGTGACTAGTCACCAGATGCTTGTGTCTCTTAAGTGGCGTGAGCCAGGCTGATTACAATCATGTAATCATCTTAATCCAAAACCCGAGATAGAGCATCCTCAATGGGAGTCGGTGCTCTCCTCTCCTCTCAGAGTTTCCAGTCCTGCTCACCACTGTGATCTCTAGACGCATACATTCAGAAGAAACTGTCAAACAGGTACCCGAGACAGCTGCATCATTTAATACTCATTTAATAGAGGCAAGCAGTGCCCTTTGGCCCACAGACTCCATATTTGTGTTTTACCAGTGTTTTCCATGATAATCATTATGGTGGGTAAGGATTTACACCCACAGTTAAAATGCCATAGATTTAATTATGGATTATTAATCTTATGAATCTTCCTTTGTGAGGCAGCCTCCATGCTCTTACCCAGTTTAAAAAAAAAGCTGTCCTGATATTTTATTATTGATTTGTAGGAGCTCTTTATATATTTGATACAAGTTTGTCAGGTATACAGTTTTACAACTCATTCTCCAAATTTGAGGTTGCCTACTTCATTGTCCTGATGAGGTCTTCTTAAAAGCAGGGATTAAAAAAGAACTAAGTCCAGAGATCTATTGTTTTGATTCACATTTAGGGTTCTTCTCGTGTTCTCAGATCATCTTTGTTCAGGCTCAGACCGCAGGCATTTCCCCTGGCGTTTTCTTTGAGAAGTCTCATGGTTTTCAGTTTGATGCTTAGGCCTGTGATCTGCCTGAAGTTATTTTCGTGGGTAGAGATTCCACACGGATGAGAGTCCTTCAAGCATCATTTGTGAAAAATATTTTCTTATCCCCACTGAGCTGGCTTAAAACTTTGGGAGTTAATTTTTAAGATAAAATCTTTTTAAAGTAAGTTTTTGTTTTGTTTTAAAAAGCTTGTGCCAAGTAAATGAAACAAAAGCCAAGGCTATACTGGTCACAGCAGCACCAGCTCTTCAGGAGCTGTACAATCCCATGGGTTTTAACTCCTGTATAGATTCATATATCCACTGCCATAACCAAATGCAGAAGGGTCCGGTGTCCTCAAACCTCCTTCACACTGTCTTCACGTCTGCCTGTGGCTGACACATACCCCCTAGACTGAACATTGAACATTACAGTAGCCCCTGACCCGTGTGTCCTCTGATTGACCCACACTGCCTAGATTACTGAACATACAGTAGCTCCCGAGATCAGGACATAAGAGGCATTAACTAAAGAACTCTTAGCCTGACTGATTTTTTTCTATTGTATTCCTTTTACATTTTTAGTTCTTACAGTAGGTTTATTGTGCTCTTCCAAAAGATTTATCTTTGTTTCCTTTTAAGTGTCTGTGTCTGTTTGTCACATGTGTAGGTACCCATGAGGACTTTCTGTGGGTGCTGGGAACTGAACTCAGGTCATCTGGAAGAGCTGAGCAGTCTCTCTAGCTTTCTCTTCGCATTGTGTTCTTTTCTTTCTGATTTCCTTGGGTTAGTCTGTTTTGTTTTGTTTTGTTTTGTTTTAAATTTCTTGCAGACTCCCAGGCTACCTCTTTGAGATGTTTCTTCTTCCTAACACTCACATCTAAGGAGACCCCGCACCCCCAGGTTTTAGATGCCTTTTACTAACTTGTGCATGCTGCATGTCAATTTCAATTTACTTCAGGTATTTCCCAATTTCTTTTTGACAGTCTTTTTTTTTTTTCTTTTTTCTTTTGGCTCATAATTTTTCTAGAGGTATACTGTTTGACATCTTAGTGTTTAAAGATTTTCCTCTTATCTCTCTTACTGATAATCCAACTAAATTCTGCTACAGCTTGGAATGTATTTTGTGTGGCCGTTATTCTGAATTGGTTAGTGTGTGTCCCACGATCCATGCCTCTGGCTTCCATTGGCATGGGCTTAATGCACTCTTAAAAAGAATGCATCTTTTCCCTTGGGGAGAACGTTACTGTAACTACTCATGGGAGCTATCTATTTGTTGAAGATTTTTTTTTATTTTTTCATATCTAAAATCAGACTCTCCTTTCCCGCTTTTTTTTTTTTTGAGACCCTTTCAGATTTTATTTATTATTTATTGAAAAGATTTTTTTCATATAATATATTTTAATCATTTCCCCTCCCCAAATTTCTCTGGGATCCTCTGCACCTATCCACCCACCCCACACGGTCTTCTCTCTCTCTCTCTCTCTCTCTCTCTCTCTCTCTCTCTCTCTCTCTCTCTCCCTCTCATGTCATTCCTGACGTCAGTAGGCGTTTCTTACATTCTGGGCTTTTTAAGCAAACCAAACCAAACCAGACCTGAAATCGAGCCATTTTCTCCAAGTTATCCAGAGTTAGTTGGGATCTCTGTCACTTCATATAAAGGAGTTTCAAGCTCCTTGACTGTATCTCTGTGTTTCAAATTTCCTTTCAACTCTGTAAGTTCCCCAGCCAGGCAGGATTCAAGGAATCCATTGCCTTCTTTAAGCCCGAGAGTACCGCTCGCTCCCTTGAAAGGGCAAATAGCTTATTTCATGGTTCTCCAAACACAGTTGTCCTTGGAGAATCTCAGCATGAACAGTGAGCGGAGAGAGAAGCCGGCGAGGTTGACATGAAAGGCGAGCGATGCTCCAGGGCCTACTTTAGATGGCCAGAGCTCATCTTACTTTGAAAGGTAAGACAGCGTCCAGTGATAGACTGAAAGGATGGCTGCTCCCTCTTTTGCTGGTACCTACAAAATCTACATTGCTGGCAGTTCCGAGATGATGACCTGTATTCACTCATGGGACTCAATATTCATAAAGAAGGAAAATGGTTTGAAGTGGAGGGGGGAAAGACAACAGGAATGGGAAAAGGAATATAGTTTCTCCATGGTATTTTGCTATATCTGTTAAAATTAAAATCTCAAATTATGGGAAAAGTGACATGTTTGGCATGTAGGTGAAGCATGTGCCCAGCACGGTTATTAGGAGCCTGGGACCATAGGGATAGTTTCGCTGATGGAGAGGAGGGCCCTTGGGGGAGGACTCTTCTCAAGGTCATGTGGGGAATTAACTGCAGAATAGCCGCTATGCTGCTCTGCAGTAGATCCTCCTGCTGTGGATATTCCCCTGTGGTACAGTCACCTCCTGTCACTCTTCCCTCTGGCAGTCCCTGAGGTACAAGTGAGTTTTTGTCAGGCAAGGTCTGAGGTGTGAAGGCAGTGGCAGCATCATAATGGTGGGGATGGGGATGGGGATGGGGGGGTTGGGGAGGAGGTTGAGCACTTCTGTGTCCTACACAGTGTTGGGAAGAACTTGGCAGCCCAATCAATGGCCCATGCCTTTCAGGAAGTTCCTAGCCCAGGGAGAATGAGACTCAGAGGCACATGCCACTTAGGGATGCTATGGTTGGACCAGTGTCATGCTCCTGGTAGGAGAAGTCCAAGAAGGGGGTGCCCAGCCCTGCTGGGGACAGCGGCTGGTTAGAGAGACTTCTCCAGAAGAGTAAGGTCTGATGTTATATCTTGAAGTACACCCTGAGTTCTCCATGTTAGTGGGGGCATGCTACCGAATTCTGAGTGGGGCGTATGCTCTCCTTGCTTCTCTTGTGACATTTATTTACAGTGGCCTTTGTGTCAACACTGCCAGTTTGCTTGGTCTGCCAAAGCCCCTTTGTAGCTGTATCGGACATCCATGTGCCTCATTTTTCTATTTTTGTCAAGAGAGTGTAACCACGCCATTCCATCTTGATAGTTATTCAGTGTGTAGAGACACAAATGAAGCATGTAGAAAGACATCCTATGTACCATAAGCACTTTAGCCCTTGTGTTGCTTTGCATGATCGTGTCGTTGCAGCTTTGCAGGCCAGACCTTCCCCTTTCTCTGCATACTTGCTAGAGTATGCATTTGAGACTCCTCTGGGTTAGCTATGCCAATAGGTAACTCCCCTTGCCACAGCCTCCTGGTGATGAGGTTTGAGGGTAAATCATCTGAGCCAGCAAGAAGGGTCATCCTGGCATCTCCTTATGGCTGCATCCAACTGGTCCTGATGTCTTCTGCCAGCACCCGTGAAAAATGAACTATAATAATTAATACATGAATGGTGCTCAACCCCCTTTCTCTTCATTAAAATGTCCCTTAACTTCAAGTGACAGTCACTGTCTGAAATATAGCTTCTATTTGTGGCTGCTGGAAGCCTCTAGCAGCTTCATGCTCCACTCCCAGAGGGGCATCCATCCTAGTCCTTGGTCTGCTACTATAACTGAATACCACACTCTGGGTAATTAATAAAGCATAAAGGTTTATTATTCAGGGTTCTGGAGGCTGGGAGGTCTGAGATGGAGGGAGCGCATCCAGGGAAGAGCTTACTCTTGGTGGGGGTCAGAGTCCCCAGGTGGTGCAGGGTTTGGAGACAGCAAGTTGCTAGCTTGGATCTTCTTAGAAGGCTGGTGCATCATCGGCAAAGGTCCAGCCTTATAATCTCATCTAATCCCAACGCATCCCAAATGCTCTGTTTACAGATCCACTGATGTATACTATAGGGATCGAGTTGCAATGTGAATGTTAGAGGGGACAAATACCCAGCATGTAGCAGCATCTACTTAGAGCTCATGTCTACTTAGTTGTGAGTAGGCTGGTTTGTCTGAACTATGCTGGCAGTGTCGTGCATAGAGAATAGCTAGGCTTTAAGAAGCCCTGGGCATCAAAGAAGATGATTCAGTGCTGGCAGAAGACACGAGGGCCAGCTAGGGACACAGTGTGTGATTGGATCTATTCATAAGGAGGTACCCGAATGACCCTTCTTGCCAGCTCGGATGCTTTGCCCTTGAACATCATCCCAAGGAGGCTGTGCCAAGGGGAGTTATCTGTTGGCACAGCTAACCCAGAGGAGTCTCAAATGCATACTCCAGCAAGGACCCAGAGGAAGGGAAAGCTCTAGCCTGCAAAGCTGCAACGACAGGATCACGCAAAGCCTTGCAAGGACGACTCTCCTTGCTGACCCCAAGTATTGCAGAGATCCCGTCATGCTGCTGAGGATGGCCTTGGAAGAAGAGAAGTGAGAGATGCCCAAAGCACATCGTGGGGCAAAGTACACAGTAGCAAATGCTGTCTGAAGCCAGGAGGACAGGGACCTGAAACCAGGGCTCTGCGCTTGGGTAACTGTGAAGGGCTGGAGTTCAAGCAGCCATGGCCACCTCCACTTTTGCATGCCGCCTCTAACTCAGTGTTTTTCTATGCGGCTTCCTGTCTACTACATCCTGTCCCTGGGAACTTTGTGGTGAAGTGGTTATCAGGCCACACGCCTGTCTCACATCTTTTAGAATCCCAGGAGGAGGAGGAGGAGGAGGAGGAGGAGGAGGAGGGGAGGAGGAGGAGGAGGTGGAGTGTGTCTGGGAGGGACAATATTCTGGAAGAGGAGAGAAACTAATCAATGAAGCTAATCAATGAAACCAGTTGCCAGAACAACTCAGGGGGAAAACTCCCAAAAGGCGTTTTCAGGCAGTTGTCTCGAGAGAATCTGAGCTACCTTTTTTTTTTTTTAAATGATGTAGACCTCAGAGTTGAGGCAAATGAGCTATGGAGAAGTGATTTTTGGCAGGGTCTTGCTGGTTATCAGGACATTGGTGAGTGAAAAGGAAGGACACAGAAGTCCAAGAATGATGTGCAATTACTTTTACGTATCATGTTGGGCAACTGGGTGCTCAGATATTCAATCAATTATCGTTCTGGATGTGTTCGAGAAGGTGCTTTTACATGAGAGAGTTGGTCCTCCACAATGTGGGCAGCTCTTGTCCAGTTAGATGTAAGTCTAAATGGACCATGGATAGCAGGGGTCTCCTCTCTTGACTATTTTGTTCTGGGATAAGCTCGAACTCAGCTCTTGGGTCTCTGGCTTGCCCGTTGTCAGATGGAACTTTCTTCAAACAACCCTCCTCATCCCCAGGCTTTCAGACTGATGGGGGTTGTGTGTGGTGTCTCCTGGGTCGCCAGTAGCCGATCTCGGAATGTCTCAGCTTTTCAGCTTCCAATTCTCCCTCTCCCTCTCCCTCTCCCTCTCCCTCTCCCTCTCC
>NC_034609.1:17767337-17795143 GCF_900095145.1 Mus pahari | reverse complement strand
CTCTCCCTCTCCTCCCTCTCCCTCTCCCTCTCCCTTTCCGTCTCCCCTGTCTCCCCTCTCTGTATATGTGTATATTCTCTTGCATATATGTACACACACACACACACACACACAGAATTTCTATTTGTTTATTTCTCTGTAGAACCGCAACCAATCAGATGGAGAAGGTAATGGTGGAAACCAAGACACAGAGAGTCCTAGACTTGGCACTTTCTGCATATCCTTATGAGTCCCCAGCCTCAGGCTGGGGGGCCACATTTCTGCATCTAGCCCATGGATCAATAAATAACAAATATTTATTGTGTACTTAGTCTGCTCTGCAGTGATGACGTATTTTACATGTTCATTTATTTAATCAATAAACACTTACTGGGTGTCAATCTATTGAACGTCTGAAATGTATCATTGAACAAGATCAGAATTCATGAGCTCTCGAAGTTCACTTTGTAGCTGAGGCAATGTTGAACAATAAACAATAGATATAACATTCAAGTTAAGCATGAAGCATGTTTGAGGGTAGTTTATTGCTAAGTAATGACGTTAAGTAATGGGCATTGAGCTTTGGGGTTAGGTTACCATTTCAAACAGGTTAATCATGGAGCCCTCACTTCGAAGAAGAAATGTGAGCCAGGAATTAAGAAGGATGTGAGGGAGGGAGCAGACATAGAAGAGGAAAGAGCACGTGCAAAAGTCAGTGTGTTTGAGGAGGGGGATGGGACAAATCTGGTGGGGCTGGATGAGCGTGAATAAGGAGGTGAGGCTAAGAATAGACATGAGAGAGGTCAGAGCACGCCGGACCTTGTGGACCACTGGGAGGGTTGAGGTTTGAGAGGAATGGAGTTATGTCAGGGACAGGAAATGGGATGGGGCTGGAGATGGTCATATGAAGAGAATGAGGCCAGTCTCATAATGGCGAGCATGTTTTCTCACATGTGTGGTTCCTATACATAAAACCATGTATGTATCTATAAAGCAGGTGGGAAATTGTCTAGGGAAATAAAGTGGATTAGTGGGAGGGGAGAAGGGAAGAAAAGGCGGGGTGGGTGCGACCTGGAGCGGGAGGGATAATGTTCATCATACAATATATACAAAGTATACAAAGTTACACAATGAAGCTTTAGTCTAGATTAGTTCTTGAAGCTTTCTTGCAGAGGGATGATCAAATTGGTCTTATTTTAGCCTAAGTCTCCCCCTCACCCTGACCCCCTCCCCAGCCCCACCGGCTCCTACTTTTCAGTGATCCAGAGGATAGGTGAGGATGGCTGGAACCAGGGCAGTGCCAGGTAAATGAATCAACAATTAGAAGTGACACAGAGAACGCCAGTGTGGTTGGAGCAGTGTGAGCACAGAGGATTCTGGCATAGGGTCGCACGTGGACCATCAAAATATCAAGCAGGGAAGGGGCTGGGTGGGGAAGAGAGCCTGTTGCACATGCATGAGGAACTGAGTTTAGATCTCAGGACTCATGTAATAAGTTGGATGTGATCTCATGTGTCCTCGGAACTCCAGCACTTGGGGTATAGTTGGGTGGGAGAGACAAGAGGATGGCTGGAGCTTGCTGGACACCTGATCTTAGCCCCAGGCTCAGCGAGAGACCCTGTTTCAAGAGAATAAGGCAGAAATTGGTACACCACATCCTGTTATGACCTCCATAAACACAAACTACATAGGTACTTATACCCCTCACATGTATATACCCCCCACACATAGACCAAACATAAGACTACTTGAGGTGTGACATGCAGCCAGGCTCTGAACACTTTAGGCAGGAGGGATGTGCTGGTAGACAGACCTGCTGTTCGATCCCCTGTTCTGAGGATTCTGAGGAGGGGGGCTGGAAGGAGAGGGTGCTCTCAGCATGGCATCTGCACAGTATGCCTGCCAGCAGGCTCCTGAGCCAAGCAACTACTTCCTCAGTGGGGTTGAGAAACCACTTTCTCAGGAGGGTGAGAAAGAAGCCTGTCCTGTTGTCTTGGGCATACCTTGGGTGGTTCTCAGGTGTTGGACTTCACGTGTTTCTGTCGAGCACCCATTTGATCCACTGCAGTTACAGCCCAGGGAATCTCTGCTTCCAGTTCATGAATAATCTACCAGTCCCAGTTTACTAACTTCCCACTCCTTAGCTGAGTGTCTTCAACCTGATGGCAGCCTTGACATTTCTATTCAACTTGGACTTCAGGGACTTCCTGGTCAGGTGAAGGGATGGAGATGCCCCTGGGGTCTCCCCATGCTGGAGCAGGCACCCAGAGGTCCTCAGGGGCCACTTTCAGCGGACTTCCTTAGCATCTTTTCTTGCTGTGTCTTCAGTTCCCCAGCCTAGGCTTCGGTTTGTTCAGGACATCCCAGTGTGCTTTCAGGCTTGTAACAGCCTTTCCGTGACTATGCTCACCCGGAAGCGAAGCCAACGGAAGCATGAGGCTGAGCAGTTATAAGGAAGGGCATCTGGATACTCCAATGGTACCCCAAGATGCAGCCCGGACTTCTTGATTACCAGCTGGTAATCAAGCTGCTCTCTTGTCTCTTTTCTATTCTCCCCCCCTCCCTTCTCTTTCTTCTTCTTTTTCTTTGTCTTAAGCAAAGGTTTGATCTGAGTTTTCTGTCGAGTGTTGTAGCAGGTGTGGGTCCTGGTTATGTGGGCCTGGATACCCATGTGAACTCCATATGGGAGATGGAGGAGGAGGGCCCTTTAAGGAGCCAGTGCAATGTAGAGCCTTGACTACTTGGTGTGTGGTCTGCGGTTTAGCAGCATTAGCATCATTTAGGAACTTGTTAGACACAGACACCCAGGCCTTTCCTCAGATTGCAGAATGAAAGCGTGTATTGCCTCATTTTAGAACGGAGATCGGGGGATGATTACGCACGCGTTCAGATCTAAGGAGCTCTACGGTTTGAGTGGTGTGTGAATGTGCCCCACCAAAGATCAGCGTTCCGACCCGTAGTGTGGTGGGGCCCAGTGAAAGGTGATGAAGTTTTCGGGGTGTTGCCCTGGGAAGGGTTTATTGTAGCAGCTTCCAAATCTATAAAAATGATAGAGACTTATTGACTACCTAGACCGTCACCCAAGGTTCCTCAGTGGGGCATCTGTCTTTGGCTGCCGGGCCCAAGAGATCTAACAGACTTGTGTGTATGTGTATGTGTGTGTGTGTGTGTGTGTGTGTGTGTGTGTGTGTAGCAAGAACTTGAGTGGACTGTCCCACCTTGTCTAAGCAAGGTAGGGCAATCAACTGCCCAGTGTCCTGCTTGTCCACAGTTTGGACAGCGTGCTGTTAGCTGAGAAGGTAAAGGGCAGTTTATAGCCCAGTGGCCAACTTTACCATATTTGAAGCAAGATCCAGGTGAGGGTTCTTCTGGGCCCATCATCTTCTTTGTTGGAGATTAGGGGTGCTGCCAGGAGCTGATGTGTCTCTCCGCCAGAAAAGCTTCTTTTATTAAAACATCTTAAATAGCATATTCTGTAGATCACGGAAGTATTTGAGGACTACCTGTATGTCTAAAGTATATCTAAATAGGTAAGCTTGTCTGCCTGCTGTCTAGCTCACTCTAGTCACCATATTGCAAGATCTCCTTGTGCTGAAGGTGGACTTGGGCATTGCTCAACTTCACTCCAGCGCTGTCTTTATTTCAAGGCCTCAGGTTGATTGGAGACATATGAGATGACCTGCGAATATTGTATTTACTGGCTATGAAAAAGTGGATCCCCTGGGTTCTCAATTGGCTTGGTATTGTTGTTCACTCTGTCTGGACAAGGGAAGCAGAGTGACAAGGCTGGGGTCAAGGCCAAGACCTGCTGCTCCTGGGTGGGCCTGCTGTTGCCCCCAGACTGCAGGAGGTAAAGAACACAACACTCTCACCCAGGAGGTGAGGCAGGTGGTGGTTATTGGTCATTCAGTGGGTCAAGGGGGATGGTTGGGATTGTTAATGGTTATGGTCAGGGAAAAAGACAAAGGAAAGGAATTCCTTTCTCTCTCTCCCCTCTATCGTTCTTTCTCTCCTATCTAGTGTTAGGGGGTGAAACAAGGGAGGGGAATGAAAGAGAAAAGAAGGGTGGATAATTGTATCTCCCTGAAAAAAAAAAAAGAAAATTGGATTATTGTATCTCCTTTTAGACTAAAAAATCAACAAGTCTCTAATATTTTAGGTTGATATGACAGGAATTTAAGGTTATATTTGCTACAACATACTGTATACATGATTCAATTTTTGTTCAAGATATATGTGCGTATAACTTGTCTGTTTCTAGTGACTTTTTTTTTGTTTTTGTTTTTATAACATTGAAAACACATACAGGAGGCTTATTCCTGCAATCAGCTACATTCATATCTAGCGTGACTACAAGTATTGTTCTGAAGACAATTTCTGTAACAGATTAGTATTTGTAGGGGTCTCTAATGACCACAAGGATAGCAAAGTAGCATTCCACAGGAGGCGAAAAGATAGTTTGGTTCAATGTAACTAAGTAACTGGCATTATTTTAGGGTTATTTAAGCATAACATGGTGGATTTTTCCTGGTGATAATTAACCCAATCCCGTGTGTAAAAGAAAGCACATAATGAGCTAAATAAAGACTGCATGCAATGACATCAAAACTATTTGCAGGTCCAAGTGACCCCTTCCATAAAGATGTGTCCTACAGCTTGACTTCACACGACACCTTCTACACTGATGGATTCTGTAGAATGAGGAAAAATAAGCTTACATTAAGGGTCTGAGGGAGAATCTAGCATGGTCTTGTCGGCAGATAACACATAACCCAGCCTTGTGTGCAGAGTACAAGATATGCATTCCATTCTGTGAGCATAATGACCTCCCTACCTCTTACAACGTAGATGTGTCATAGGGCAGAGATGTCTACCATAGAAAGGAAGAATGGGCGGTGTGGAGGACCGGACAAAGCTTGGGCAAGTCTGAGGGCAGAGTGCTCAGGTAGAAGGCCTTCACATCCTGTTTGGGCTAGTTGATGGAGATACTTTCTTTGTAATGGGTCAGTGGACGGAGACAGGTTTGGGTTTGTTGTTGTTGTTGTTGTTGTTGTTGTTGTTGCTGTTGTTGTTGTTTTTATAGCCTGACTTAAAAAAAAATCTACCTTTTAGCCATTGAATAGAGACTCCTTCCAGATAATAGTTATCTACAGAGGGAGAGGATTCATGGCTGCACAAACAGATATTTTGGTTTACATTTTCAGTAAAATGTTAACAGTCGGTCTGGCGTCCCACAGGAGAGCCTGGGAAGTCTTTCCGGCAGAGTAAATGAAGACTCCCAGCAGATCTCAATGCAGAGATGAGAAGGTCATTTGGGGTCCATTTCTCAATCCCCCCCTCTTTTCCTGTTCTTCCTACTCTCTCCTTCCCTCACTTGCTTCCTCTCTGTCTTCTCTCTTACTCAACTTCTCTCCTCTCTCCTCTGAGGCCCTCCTTCCCTTACCAACTCCTGTCCACCCTTCCCCTCTCCCCTTCTCTCTGCCCTCTCTCCTCCTGGCCTGCTCTTTTCTTCCCTTCTCTCTCTTCTCTCTTCCTCCTTCCCTGGCTTCTGATGAAAGGCTCCCTCAGCCTCCGTACTGATGAATTATGCAAACCCTTCCAGCGGGTGTGCCTGGCGTCCAATTAAGTCCTTGGCCAGGTTGATAACACAGACAGATTAAAATGTAATTCATTGGGCTTGACATTTAGGCCCCCAGTGGGAGCAGCAGGGGAGAGAAACAACACCCTCGGGTGCTTTGTTTGCATTTAGAGATGGGGGGGGGGTCTCTTGGCTACCTGTGCTTGCTTAGCTAATGCTGGCTTGGAGTAGCTTTTACACTGTGTTTGTGGTGGGTGGGTCAGGGGACTGGGGGGGAAGTCCCACGATGGGCTTTCAGCTGAAGCAGGCTTTTTTTTTTTTTTCTTTGTTCCCTCCAGACTTTTAATTTGGAAATAATTTGAGATTCACACAAGAGTAGCAATCATAGCACAGCAAGTCCCCATATCCTTCCCCGAGCTTTTGCTGATGCTCACGTCTTATGTAACTACGGAACAGTGATCAAAGCGAAGAAATTAACATGGGCACAATCCCATTAACTAAGCTACTGATGTGTTTTGGATTTCACCCAGTTTCTCACTAAGATCTTTTTTTTTTTTTCTCCTGCTCCAGGATCCAGGCCAGGACCTCACATTCCACAGCGGCCTTTTGTGATCTTGATTCCCCAGGGAGAACAGTTCCTCCCCAGTCCCCACGCCAGTGGCTCTCATACATCATAATTGTACCAGCGATTTTGCTTAAAGGGCACATCCTTCTGTAGACATTCTGATTTGAGAAGTCTCTGCTACAAAGATTGGCATTGGTGCCCTTAACAAGCAGCCCACAGAGAGATGCCAACACTGCCCTGCTCCCAAGCACAGTCATCTAGTCTCAGGGTTCTTCCGTATCTTTGCCAATTCACTTGTCACCAGCACCATGTGGTGTCTCTTATCTTTTGGCTTAGCCTTAGGATAAAGCTGTGTTCTCTCCAGCCATCACCCCTAGCCAGATCTGTAGGGAAGGGACTCAGATTGCATGCATTTCTTCCCTTTCCACTACTGAGGTGGTTAATAGTTGACCTGAGCAAAATCCCCGAGCAAGTTCTACTTGGAGTGGCCAGTGATTGGGACTTCTGTGCCTGGACAGAAATTTGATGTTGTCCTTTAATCCATAGAACAACCCTGCAAGGAGATAAGGGTTCTTTTCATTTTATAGAGCAGATCTAGGAAAGAAAATGTAAGAGGCATGTTTAAATTTGGACTTCAGGTGATGCGGTACTGGAATATATTTTAATAGTTTTATTCATACTGGAAGGTCAAATGTAGCCAAAGCTTCTATTTTTATCTTCAGTCTCAATTAAGCAATGGCCTGTGGCTGGAGAGACTGTAGACTCAGATGTGGACGTGCCACTAAAGGAGGCAGCAAGAGGTACCCTAGTGCTTGACTGCCCAGTACCTATCTTATCTGGAAGGCCACAAGTAACAGGATATGAGGATCATGTGTAGTTGTCCCTTACCGTGTCTCCAGGGTAGGGACAATAGGGCAGCAGGGACTTAATAAATAATTGCTGCATGAATAAGTGGTCACACGTGTGAGTGCTTATACAAGCAAACGTAAGAATAGAATGGTTATGAGCATGAATGTATATATGAGTGTATAAAGAATCACATGCATGCATGTAGTGTATGAATGGCCACAGGCATTATACACACACCATGAGTGTGTACAAATGAATGGCCACAGACATGAGTGTATAATTGAGTAACTAGTATATATGTATATCTATGTATATCAGTGGGTGACTACAGACGTGAGTGTACAAGTGAGTGCATAAAAGAGGGTTCCATGCACAAATGTATCGATGAGCAGTTAATAAGTAAATGCTATGCACATTCTCATAAGGACTTGCTTCTGCACTGATAGTAGTTAAACAGTTAAGCTGGTTAGGAGCTGGAGGTCTCCAGTCTCCAGAGACTGTACCCCAGGAGCATGGGCTACGAGCCAGTTCCTCATCTTCATGCTTAGCACTTCTGCTTCCTCTGCTGTGAAACAGTGTCTCCCCCGTAGCTAAGTTTCTCTGGTTTATGATCTTGCTTCCTTAACTCCACCCTCTTGAATAGGTTAAAAATAGGGCTGAATGAGGCTCACTGCGGGCTCCTAGATATTTCTTCCCACTCTGTATTTCTTCTCTCTTTTCTTCCTCCCATCTCTCCTATCCCATGACAATGTTCTGAGCACCCCTTTTTGTGCTTGGCCTTTCAGCTTTGTTTATTTCATTTTGCTTTTCGTTGTCATTGTTGTTTTCCTTGAACGCCCCCTTCCACGCTGTCAGATGGAATCAGAAGCCTGGAGGAGCTGGTATACTGCGGTTCCTCACAGACAAGGGAAGACGTTGGGAGCGCCTTGTATCTTTTAAAATAGACCTGTTGTCGTCGTCGTCGTCCTCGCCGTTGGAATGTATTTTTAGCCCTGTGAGAGATTGGCATGCTCTCTCTACCACCATCTGCCAAAGGCAGTTGCTAGGCAACTGACACTGACGACAGCAAGGGGAGGATCTGGGGACTCTAGTGGCTCAGTCCTGCTGCACTGTCTAGTTCTTACGTGACGACAGTCGGGCCCAAGAGAATAAACACTCCTAACCTGGGAGAGTACAATTCAATTCAGTTCAAAGTTCCTGAGCTGAGCCCAGAGGCAACAGGACTGCCCAGGCAACAAGGACAGTGGGAACTGATGACTCTTTGTTGCCCAGGCAACAAGGACAGTGGGAACTGATGTTTTTTTGGTGGGCAGGGTTTTTATGTAGAAAGGTCACGTGCTGTTGCCCTCACTGAGCAGATATAGCACAGCCATAGCACTGCGGGGATGGGCCTGAGCTGGGCATGGACTATTGGCAAATGGTCAGTCTAGAGCAGGAACCCTGGAATGAAGCAGGAGGCAGATGGCTGGAGTTCCTGGGCCCTCACCCAATTTGGTTTATATTTCTCTGTGTGAGTTGTCTGCCTTTCTCTGGACCCTAGTTGTCTCCTATTCAAAGTTAAGGTATCAAACCATGTAGAACACAATCATATAAACGCAGGCAAGACAATCACAGTACAGGGATCTGTCAACAGAACTTGGCATTGGATCTTCACTCTGCCTCTTATGGCTTGTTTGTGAGTTCAGGTACACCTCAGAGACACAGTCTCTTCTGTGAAAGACAGACTTGTTCTTATCATTCTTTGAGAATTCAGAAAATAGTACTTTGATTTAGGTGTGTATTGCAGCACAGGAAATAGGTAGATATCAATAAATTTCAAAGCAGAGAAGGTACGTTTCCTGTAATCACCTATCCTCTTGTCTTATTAACAGACTTGAACCTGGGCATGACTCCAGCCTTCCGTGTAACAAAATTCTCACCAAAGACAGCTGAAGAAATGAGAAGGGTACCCCTGCTATCTCATGCACTTTCAGGAAATTGCTTCCCTTAAGAGTTTCTTGTAAGCTGGGGCATAGCACTGATGAAACAAAGTGGGAGGCAGTGCTAGGGACACGGATGAGATGGTAGAGCAAGAAGATGGCAGGAACCTGGGATGTGCTGGGCTTAGTTCAACTCCCTCAACCCATGTAGGAAGAAGGGAAAGTGTGTTGTGTGAGGGGTCTGAGCACTGGTGGGTTATCAGAGGTCCACAATGGATGGGCAGAGGTGTGTTCTTTAGGGAATCTCTGGGAATAGGGGAGCAGCTGGCTCTAATTGCTGCCCGGGGGGGGGGGCAAACTGAAACAATACTACCCTGCCACTCATCAGTTTCTGGAAGTATCTGTACCCTGGAACCTCTAGTCTTCTGTATGCTATGGGCAGAGTGAATGCCAGTAGCCCAAAGTCACTCCCTTAGGAATCTCCCAGCATATATAGTCCTTCAATTTTTAGTATGGTGACACGGAGCTCATAGAAACAATCAGCTTGCTCAAATACTAGAAGACATAACAGAAGCCATATTTCTTGACCTCACCCGGGTGATCAGTGCAGCCAACATAGAGGTCAGTGGGTCCACGGGATACCCATGATGCCTTTCACTTTCCTTGAGATACCCATAGCGGCTCTCTGTTCTACCCCAGTGCTCTTCCCTTTCATTCTGGTATCTGGATGCTCCACTGGTTGTTTGATTTGGTTTAATTTCCAGGCACAGGTTGGTGTGATGATGGGAAGAGGGTTGAACTCAGGAGGCTTGCCTCCATATTTGCTGTTCTGTTTCATGGGAAAGGGCCTGCAGCAAAGACTCTTGGTATTCACTGCTTTCAGCTTTGCCCGCTTCCATGTAAGAAAGTGTGAAGGCACTTCAGATAGGCTCCCCATTTGCCTGTCATCCTCAGCATGGAATGGAAGTGGAGGGCAGTGCCTCTCATAGGCGAGAGGACGATGTAGCTTTAAAATAAACTCAGGCAAATGAAAACTGCCCTTTCGACTTTGTTAGAATCCAAATATCCCTCTACTTCCTCTCCTAGAAAGACCTGGGATAAGTGCTTGACCTTTCCATGTGCCCGAGGTCACTTGCTAGCCTGTGCCAGAACAGTAGATAGACTTGACACAGCACCCTTTGCTTGGCTTTCAGCAGAGCACGCTGGTGCTCTTAGCCCTCCTGATGCTTCTCTCAAGGCTAAGATCTGCCCTACTACTCCCAAGGTGGTCCACCCAGTGAGTAGTTTATATCAACACCCTTGTAAGGCTGATTTAGGGAGCTTTCCTCAGCTCCCACGGCACAGCCCAATCATGGTGACGCTCACATCCCATTGCTGGTTTTCCTTCATGAGCCTGTGGTTTCTTTCAAAGGAACAAAGCCCCACTTCTTTCTTATTTTTGTTCCCCTTTAATATAAGCAGCACATGTAAAGGAACTACATTTCCAACCTCAAGTTTTCTTCCCCCTCCCTCCAGGGTCTTGAGTAGATTAAGATGGGACAGATAGGCATTACATGGAAGCTCCTTTCAGCCCCCGCTTGCTTTCATTGCTGACCATCCTGTTCCTGACTGTGCTGTGTAGGAGAATCCAGACATTGTGTACAGCTGCAGCTCAGTGTGGCCCATTTTGGCTGGAATTCAAGGAGTAATTACAGCCAAATGAGTATTATTATAACCCACGTCAATCAGTGGACTTCTCCTCGAATGCTCTCATAAGGAAACAGGGACACTCTCTGAAAGATGCTGTCTGGTTTAAGCCCAAGTGTCTTAAACCAGGATGTGTGTGCTTATCCAGAGGGAAACCAGTGCTAATCATCTGTCACCAAGACTGATGATCTGATGTCACCTGTATGATCTGCGACTGCAGGCCCCCGGAGTTAGGTAGATCCCAATTCAAATCTCATGTGCTACTCCCACTCTCTGTGAACCTACACATGGGCTTAACCTCTCCACATCTCCATGTTCTGATGGGTGATGCGAGACTTCAGGGATTCAGCAAGATAGCGTGTTTAAAGTGCCAAAAAAGAGATCTATGGTGATTTGTTAATCGAATTTCCTTTCCTCCTCATTCAGCAATTAATTACCAGATTAATTTTTTAATCTTTGTCCTTGACTAAGGGTGTGGCTCTGTAATTGTGAAGGCTTTGCATCATCAGGTGGATGCTAAGGTACACATTTGTCTACATTTTAGGCCTCCTTTGGAACCCCAAAAGTGATGTGTACAGGGAGACTATCCTGGAGAGACTACAGTGTGAGGAAGAGGAGTCACACTGATTCTGTTGGGGGCTGGGATGTCCTGGGAAAAAGGGCAAGAACAATGGGAATTGAAAGACACCCCCTACACACACACACAGCCATGAGTTCCACCAACTTTAGAACACTACTTTGGGAGGTATTATGGGTGGTGAGGGAAAGACTTTGTCCCTGTAAAAGTTTAGTGGAGAAGAGCTCTTTGCCTAGGTCGCTGGTGGCTTGGTTAGAAAGAACATTGGTATGGGTTGAATCTGCTATGCCCACCCTAGGCTCTTGTTTTGAACCTTTGGTTCAAAATTTGGAAGGGTATGGGTCTAGCTGGTAGACATAGATTTTCATGGGAGGGTCCCTAGTTCCTGACTCTTTCTGCTTCCCGATCTGCGTGATGTGAACAGCTTTCTATACATACTATGGGATCCTGCAGCCGTAGCCTGAACCACCATGTCATAGGCATAGTGAAATGCCTTGAGACCATGAGCCCAAAGAATTCTTTCACCCTTTATACTGTTTCTGCCAGCTATTTTGGCCATGCTACCTCAAAAGCAACAAATAAAGATGCTTATAAAAACATATATGCAAGCAGCCAGGCAACCTTGTGTGTATGCATGGGGCTTAGGCACAGAGCTTAAATCAATCTTGTAAATTTGCTCCATTCAATTTAATAACACATTCTCCTGTCTTCTCTGGGTGAGAGATGGCACGGGGAGTTGGGGACCCAGAGAAGACAAAGCTGTCACTCCTCTGCTGGGTGATATGTGAGGTAGTACACTAGTTTAGCTTTCTGTCGCTGTTATTTAAGCACCATGGCCAAAAGCAATTTGGGGAGAAAAGGTTTATTTGACTTAGAGTTTCAGGTCACAGCCTGTCACTTAGGGAAGTGAGGGGAGGCTCTCAGCAGGCGTAGAGTCAGGAACCAGGGAGGAACCTGCTTACTGTTTTTTTCCCAGACTTAGATTCAGGTACCTGTTTAGTGTTTGTTTTGTGTTTAGAGATTTTTTTTTTTTACTTTATTCTATGTATATGGGTGCTTTGCCTGCACGTGTTCCTATATATCACATATATACCTAGTGCCTTGGGAGGTCAGAGGGTGGCACTGGATCCCCTGGAACTGGAGTTACAGAGGATGACACTGGATTCCCCTGGAACTGGAGTTACAGAAGAGCATAAGTAGCCACGTGGATGCTAGGAATCAAACCTGGGTCCTTTGGAAGAACATCCACTGTTTGTAATCCCTGAGCCATCTCTCTAGCCTCCTTAGCTGCCTTTCTTATATATCCCAGGACCACCTGCTCACTCAGAAGTGGCACTACCCACAGTGCACTGGGCCCTCCCATGTCAATCCATCAATAATCAAGAAAAGGTCTCACTGATATGAAGGAGGCACATTTTCAGTTGAGAGTCCCTCATCCCAGATATGTCTAGGACTAGGTAGACAAACACTGTCTAGAACAGTGGTAGACAAGGAAAGGGCTACCACTGAATTACATGCTGTCCCTAATTAAACAGATGCTGGTTGAGCCCCTGTCCTGATTCATACACCAAGCTGAGCAGAGCCCCCCCCCCCCCCAGGACTGCACTTATGCAAAACACTGACTCTGGCAGACAGTCCCTGGTGCAAGTCCCTGGCAGTTTTTAGCTCAGGCAATGACTTATTTTTCTCACCAAAGGCAGTTATCCCTGAGTTTAGTAGATGTATCTTTGCCTTCTCCCCTTCCTGTAAAAGAAGTACTGGCCCAGGGTTCTATGGTCAAGAACTCCCAGTTCAAACTCTCGACAGAAGTTGAATGGCCTGTCCCCAGGCTGGTCTGGCACCAGAGCCCTGATGGAGGCAGGTTTCTTACTTGCTTCTACTTCCTGTATAGTCTTTGTCTCTGCACTTGCACCTTTCCCTTGACCCCAGTACTTTGATAATGATCTGTGCTGGTACACTCATGCCCTGGCCTTGAACTCCACCGTGCACATCCCCTTTCTAGGAGCTTGTATTGTTAAAAAGGAGTTGTCGATGTTGGCATTTCAGGAGACACGTGGGAGACGGACATTTGAGTGGTGCCTTTCATGTTTCCTATACATTAAGAGATGCTAAGATTGCACCTGATAGCGACCATAATTTGAGGTCTCTGGGACTTCTTTGAGAATGTGTTAGGGACCTGGGTGAGGACCCGAGGTCCTTCTGGGTCACAACCATTTCCCAATAGCCCTGCATTCCCCCAACCTTTGATGTATGGGGTTGTATTTAAGATCTAAACCATAGCATCAGGATTTAGAGAAAAAAAGCCAAGTGGTCTCCTCTCCCAAACTCTTCCATGTCTTCTATGGGCAGGTCCTTAAGATGTCAGTTCTGGGCAGGAGGAAAGTGGTAGACAGTGGTGCCATCATGCCATTTCTTCCTACCCAAGGAAGGGTGACAGCCATATTTAGGACTTGCCAAATGTCACATCAAGTATCGGGTAAGAAAATCCCTATTGCTAACCCATGCCCCGTGACCATATCCTTCCCTCAGTTGCAGTCACCTTTCAGGAGTAGATGCTCATGTTTTTCAGAACCTGCTTTGGTTGGTTAGGTGGTGAGGTTTTTCTGCATCATTATAAGTACAACATAAAGCATCAGGCATCTTTAGTAGCTTTTGGCAAGGGAAGGATCAGAGCTGTGCTCAGCATCCAAATGTAGAGTCAGAAGGCTCAGCATCAAAGGGAAGGCATTTTGTTTGAAGTCAATTCTCAGGTCATCATACAGTGCTCCTGTCATTTACAGGAACCGGGACAAGGAATTTTGGCTGCAGCTGGCTGCCTTGTGCAGGCAGAGTGGCAGTCCTAGAACATCCAGAACCTGATTGTTGGCTTCAAAACTAAAATAAAAGCCATTGATATGGAAGAACTAAAGAGGGACAGCTCCAGTGGGGTCAGCGTACTGTTTTCAGATATTTCGGGTTTGCCTGTATCCCACATAGAACGTGAGAGAGGCTCGTGTTTGCCATGGAAACCGCCAGAGGGAAGCTGGGAAGATTTAGAACTTGGCAGGTGATTCTAGCCTACAGTATAGTTGGCACCCGGTGCACAGGAAAGATGAGTGACACCTGAGAAGTCTGGAGGAGCCAGATCCCAGCAGCAGGTGCATCTTACCAGCGATGGGGAATCTCTTCTCCAAACCATAAGGCTGGGCAGCTTGGTGTATTTTGGACACATGGAGTTAATTTTAGCTCCCCATTGAAGCTTTAAAAACCAAGTGAGGAGCTTAAGAGACGGCCCTGTCAGTAAAGTGGGGCTTGAATTTGAGTCCTAGTATCCACATCAAAGCTGGGTGGTACTCCTATGACCCCAGTGCAGGGGGATCAGGCAGAGATAGGGAAATCCTTGGAGCTTGGTGGTTAGCCTGGACAACCAACACACGTGCGTGCCCGAGCTTGCGCAACAGTGTTCTCAACATAGTATGTACTTGACACTATCTGTCCGGGGAAGGACCCTCTTTATTTTCTGGGTTTCCTTGTCATTCCACGAGCGTGTAGGGTTAGTTACACCGCCAGTATACTTTAGTGTTTAGAAGTGTACTTCTGAAAACAATACTGTGCTCTTGGACGGAGATCCTGGTACTCAGGATTCAACACTGGTGCCAGCACAAGGTACGGAGGTTGAATTGAGACTGGTAGGTGAACACCTGCACAGTTCCTCCCAGCTTTTGGCTGAAGGAGGGTGAGCTCGTATCTCCTGCCTCAGCCTAACCCCACTTATTTGCTGGCTCCATTTCCCCTGGGTGGTGACAAACCTCTGGGAACCAGACATTGCCCTAGGCTTTGGGCTGGAGCCCCAGGAAGCACCTATAGGGTCACATAGTAATCTTTTCTGGACTCAAGCTCTCCTCTCCTCCATCAGGCTCCTTCCCAGATTTTATTATGGGACAGCACTGAGCTCGTTCTTCCAGACTGCGAGGCTCCTTGTCTATCTGGGGCAGAACTTTTTTTTTATTCCTGGAGAGGAGAGTCCTGGGCTCCCCAATGAGTATCTCAGCTGCCTTTTTCTCTCCGTCAACATATGTGAGTGGGGCTGAATCTCCCTTAATTCCCTGCAGCTGGCCTCACTCACTTGGAGACATGATTCTTTTGTTCCCTTGTTTTTCTCTTTAAGCAAATAGGTTTTTTTTTTTTTTTTTTTCTTTTTGAGTTCTGGATGGGTGTCATCTGGAGTTTTTAGGGAGAAACATCTCCCTCTCTGAAACATCTGGGCAAGACATTAGAACTGCTGGTTGGGGAAGAGACCATCGCCTGTGATTGGTGGATGAGATTACCACCAAGGAAGGCTTAGTAGGGCAAGGGGTAGTGAGTGCCCTTGAATCTGTATCCATATTCTCTGCTGTGTGATCTTGGGAAATCCCTTGCCTTCTCTGGGCCACACTCTTACATCTGTAAGGATGGGATTGAGTTTAATTAAAGGTTTTCAGTTAAAAACAAAAGCCCACTCTCAGTGGTGTTCTGGTGAACCAGGGTTTCAGGAAATGGAGTTTAAAAACCTGTACATTCAGAGTTTCAATACTCTCAGCTCTAAACTTGCCCGTGGACCCAGGATCCTTACGTGTGTTAGTCAGCTCTATGCTGTTGCTTTAAAAGAGTCAACCTAAGGACAAAAGACTTGACTCATATGCCAATGGTTTTAGTCCAAGGTTATTTGACTCTGTTTTCCTGTTTCTGGACCCGTGACCATGCAGGACATGACAATCATAGTAAAAGCAAGGAAGCTGGAAGAGAGGGAGAGAGAAGAGAGGAGAGAGGATGAGAGGAGAGGAACAAGGGAGGGAGGGAGGAAGGGAGAGGAAGCATTCCTCAGGGATTTACTCCATTCAAATAGGTCCTACCTCCTGAATGGCCATTACCGCCCAATAGTCCATCAATTTATGTATGTATTGCATTAATGAAGTCAGATTTCCCACGATGCAATACATTCCTAAGACCCCCCACCTCTGAATATAGTAACATCGGAGACAAAGTCTTCAATACACAAACCTTTAGTGGACACTGCATCTAAACCATGATGCCTCCCTTTAGATATGAACTGAAACACACTTTCTTGTTTAATGTGGTCCTGAAACCTCTGGGTTTTGAAGTTGAAGAGGTCAAGTGGAATGGTCAATATCCTCAAGACTGCGATAAACCTTGTCTGGGGTTGGGGACTTCCTACTAAAGAAGCCTGAAGCCATGGATCCAATAGTTACTAGTAGGAGAGTGGAACCTAAGTACAGAGTTTCTGGGTTTCTGCTCTATATTGGATCTGGGATATTGCTTCAAGGCTTGGTTTCCTCCAACCCGTGGGTGGTGGAACCTTTAAGAAGTGGGGCATAGTAGGATATCTTTAAACCACTGGAGGTGTGTCCTCTAAGGAGACTGTCTCTGCATGGAAATGAGGACATAACCACGCCAAGGTCTGAAGAGAAGGATTTATTTTATTGTAGGACACAAGGGAGAGTAAAGTCGGAGGCGTCTGGAAGAGTCCAGAGCAGGGAGAGAAAGAAGTCAGCAGTCTGAACTGGGCCATGAGATGAGAGAGATGGCATGGAACGGGGTGGCAAAAGAAGAAGACAAGAGAGAAGGGGAAGAGGTCATGTGGACTAAGAAGGAAGCCGAGGACTGAGAGAAGAGAGGGAAGAGAGGGCAGAAAGAGAGAACCAAGAGAGTGCATGGCCAAAATGAAAGCCCCTGCGCTGTAGACATTTAGGGTAGGGGCTGGGTATGTCAGCCAGTATGCTCTGTAACAGGTACTTGCTGAGAAAGCCTAGAGACCAGCATGTGCTTGGGTGTGCTAAGAGGCACCTTGATTGGCCATTTGTCCTGAGATTCATTGGGACCTGAGAGTCTCTTTTCCGATCTTTGTGCTTCCACGGCTGCTATATGACAGGCATCTGACTAGCCTTACCTTATGCTCTCACTAGGATACACTCCCTTGCTGCAGGCCATGAAATGGCCAGACCAACTCATGGGAAGCTAAAAATATCTCCAAAACTGCAACTCATCGTGAACTTCCCCTCTTTCTAAGTCAATTATCTCAGATATATTGTTATGGTAATATAAAGTCAACTAACATATTTACCCCAGCTTAACTACCTTTTCTCTGTGTGCCCCAAACCTGTCCAAATCTCAATTGTCTTTATCACAATTTATCTTGTCTTCTGTTAAAGTTACCAGCACTTGCATGAACCACGTGGCCCAAATCTAAGTTCTATGGGGGTAATCTTTATGCCTCAGTTTCTTTGTATGTTTCCCACCTCCATCTAGTTTTCACTGATAGCCATTTAGTGAAGTTAATGGGCATGTGGTATCAGTCCTTTCCACGAATGAACAGGTAAACGATGTATTGGTATATGATGATAATGCATCCCATTACATTCCTTCCCAGCTGGCCATTTCTCATTCAGTTAGCCATTACCCTGTATTCATCAGTTCAAGGAAGAATGGGTTCAGCATCAAACAGCAAAAATAATGAGAGTCAGTTGTAGAACTATGAGGTCTCAAAGCCTTAGAGTCCAGTAGAGTAGAGAAATCTTATATTCATGAGTAAGTTTGTGATTGAAATCAAGTGGTAGTGAAAGGGAATTCAACTCCATGGTGTGGTGTCATGTGCTTGATGTAAAAAAAAAAAAAATTGTTTTGAATTGGAGAAAAATAGGGCTCTGTTTGTGGTGTTTCTGAGTTTGTAGACCAGGATTTCCACTCCTATGCTAAGCCTGTGGTGTACAACTCTTATCTTTGACAGATTCCCTTTTGACTGGTTCTTTCCTAATGGAAATCAGAGAGGATTCACCTGAATGAAAGAGCTTATATCACCAGCTGACAGTGTTTTCAGGGCTAAATCTTGAGGCAGGGTTCTGGGCTAACCAAACATATGAGTCAATGTTAGGAAAGTGTCCAGACAAGCATATGCTGAGTAGCAGCTGGAGCACTGGACATCTGTGCTTGACAGTGAATGAGTGAGGATATGGTCCTGACTTCTATCACTCTGGGTATATGGCCAAGGAGTTGACTCTTTTTCGTTCATACTAATAAATAGTCATCAGAACCACTTAGAAATGAGACCCACCCTATTAACTTATCCTTCTGCAGGTTACTGAAATGTAAATTAATTGACTTTAGGGAGCAAAGAAGTCAAGCTCAAGGGATATCTTCACATATCTGTAAGTATGTGATCACCAGATCACAACTCAGAACATAGAATCTCAGTCTCCCGTGTTCTTCTCACTCCTCAATATTTACCATCATGTAGCTACTGTTTGCATCTATTTTATAATAGAATTTCCTCCTGAGGAAGCTTTAAAAATTTATTAAGTATAATTTATTATTTTTTCCTTTTCTGGTTGTTATAGTTTGTATTCTCCTTTGAAAATCTTTGCCTGTTCTAGTACCACAAATACATTCTCCCAAGTTCACAGTTAAGTCTATAACTCCTCTTTGACTAATTTTTGTATGTGATGAGTTAGGGTGAAAGTTCCTTTATAGTAAGTGAGCCTTGACACTGTGTAGCGTAAGTCTCCAAACATTTTCCAATATGCCTTGGCTTTTCCAAATAAGATTAGAATTACCATTTCAATCGCCAACAAAACGAAATGAAACAAGCCAGCTGGACTTTTTATTCAGATTCAATTTACCCTATAGTTCAGTCTGAGCAAATTGGCATCTGTGATGATTAATCTTCATCGTTTACTTGCCTGGATTTAGAGTTATTTAGGAGATTGGAGAAGTACATTTCTGAGAATGTCTGTGAGGGTATTTATAGACAAGTTTAAATGAGGGAAGACCAATGCAGGTGGCTATAGTCCTAGATAAAATAGAGGAAGGGAAAGGGACACGTCCAATAGTGCATTTCTTCTGTCTGCTTTATGGCCTGCTATGGTGTGAGCATCTGTGCTCTACTATGATCTATCTTCCACGACACATGGAAATCTCTGAAACTGGGAACCCAAGTAATCATTCCTTTCTCAACTTGTTTCTGTGATATATATTTTGGTCAGAATGAAACACAAACCTCTCACTAATATTGAGTCTTTGAACCCATTAACACATTTTCTCCATTGTTAGTTGAGATCTTTAGTTTCTCTGAGCAATATGTAATTCTAATACAGAAAACATTCAAATCTTCTATTTAATATATTGAGCATTTGATATTTTGATTCAACCATACTTTGAAGTTTGACATGCTCAGCTTCTTTGTTTATAAAGAGTAGAAAATTGCTTTTCATATTGAAAGAATGTTCCCATAAATTTAGTAAGGATTGTTTTTCATCTATGGTAATAAGTAGTCAGCAGAATTAGTTATAAGTTTGTTCAACTGGCCAATGATTGCTTGTTGCAGTGAATATACCCTTTCAAACCATGAAATTATTGTTAATATTTTGCTTCTGAAAATCAACCAACCAAGGAAAAACTCACTTCAGTAAACACACCTCTGAGTGTCAGGAAATCAACAGCAGGCAGACCTGAGCAAGCACACTTCTACAGAAGAATTAAGTCCATTTATTCTATCTAAAAATCCATCTTACCCTGAACCCTTACACAATTTTCCTTGTGATATTTTCCAATGATTCTTGGGTAATTTACAAATGCTTTCAAGGTGTAGAAATTTTATTATGTTTTGTTACTGATTTCTATATTGTTGTGACAGAATATAATCTGCATAATTTTAAGATTTTTATGATTTATTAAATCTTGCTTTAGGAAATTTTTAGAAGATGGTTGAGGACATGCAGGCAACAAACTTCCAGGGAACAAAGTTGGGAAAGTTGGATAACAGATGTCAGATGATGTGGGTGGTAGCTAAAATTTTCCAGTTCAAAAGAAAGGAAAACAAAGGACATTGGCAAACAGATCATGAATAAATCAAGGTCTACCTTGAAAGGATTGGAGATTCTAGGGACTTGCTCCTTTCCAATGAGAGGGACTGAACAGGATCAGGATTAAGAGAGAGAGGAAGAGAGAGAGAGAGAGAGAGAGAGAGAGAGAGAGAGAGAGAGAGAGAGAGAGAGAGAGAATTTTAGAAAATCAGCACTGTATTCTCAGTAAAGGACATTTTAAACAAGAAAATAAAAAGAAGGAAGAGAAGAGAGTTTGCAACAGAGGGAGGCAGAACACCTTATTTTGGCAGCCAACCGTAGCAGTAGAAAGATGTCATTGACAAAGACCTGTGCTATGTCAGTGACTTGGTGGCCCCAAATATCAGACCCTATATTTCACAAACTTCCAGCAAATCAAATGCCATGGGATTATACCCTGAGACAGCCTAGCAGAATACCTTGAGACTGTGAAGAACAAAATTTGCACGCAGTATTCAGCAGCATAGAAACCTAGTTGGATCTGAAGTCTAAGGAGAACATAGACACAAGGTCCAGGCAGTACATCTAATATTGGTTGAGAAGGACAATTCAGGAACAAAGTCAGCATTTAGGACCAGGCTCCAGAAGTCTCATACACCCACATTTTTTACCGAACCTCCCAAAGGTCTGCTGAAAGGTAAGAAGAGCATTCATAACTCTGCTCTTCAAGAATGTCCTAGAAGTGTGGCTAGTGCCTGTGTCCTGACTTGGCAGAGGACTGCTCAGGTGTATGGCAGATACTGACCGAACCCATAGCATACAGTATATAGTATATAGTATATAGTATATAGTATATAGTATATAGTATATAGTATATAGTATATAGTATATAGTATATAGTATATAGTATATAGTATATAGTGTTTCTTTCCTTCATGAAATGATTGACATTTTATATTTTTACTGTATTCTCATAGTGGGCGTACTCTCTAATGATGATTGTTTTTGTAGACAATATTTTACTCTCAAGGGAATAGAAGCAATTGAGCCTGATAGCCTTAATTCTCATTTAAAGTAAATCAACAACTTATCCCCACTATGACTTGAACACTGCAAACATCTCCACTGAAACAATAAGGTATTAAAAAAGGTAAAACCATGATCTAATCCAAGATGCACAAGTCCTAGTGCAAAACCAAGACAACGTGAAACCAAGACAACATGGCATTTCCAAAACTTAAACCTGTAGTAATGTCCTCTAGCGAAAATGAGTTAGATGAACTCCCAGGCAAAGAGTTCAAAAGAGCAATTACAAGTATGTTTAAGGAAATCAAACAGGGCACAAATAAACTCCTTAATTAATCCCAAGAGAGTTTAAATAAACAACTGAATGAAATAAAGAAGTCAATATTAAAGTGGATGAGAAATAAGAAAAAAAATAACTCAAAATAAATGAAAATAAATCAAATAAAAAAGCTCTGTGGAAAATCTTGCCAATACAATGTATCAAGGGAAGGACAAAAAACAGGACTTGAACATGGTGGTAGATATGGAACATTCAAACAATGAAAAAGATAATATGAAATATGAACAGAACATTTGAAATTACTGGGACCCTATGAAAAGACCAAGTCTGTGAACAGACAGAGGATGGCTTAAATGTTAAAGATACAGGAACGTTTAATAAAATCATATCAAGAAATTGCCAAAATCTAGGGGAAATAATTATCCATCTATGTATAGAAGGTGTTAAGAACATTAACCAGACAAGATTGGGAAAGCATCTCTCTATTGGCCAGTGAGATGATTCAGTGGGTAAAGGTTTTTACTGTGAATTCTGATGACCTGGCTTTGATTCCGTGGACTCACATTGTGCAACGAGAGAAACAACTCCCACAAGCAGTCCTTTGACATCTACAATTGTATGTGCACGTGTGCATAAATAAGTATAATAAAAAAGGACCTTTCTAGGCCAGTATTCATTTATTGATTGCCTCCAAGAAGCATACCTCACCACCAAAGATATATACAAATAGAAATGCAGAGGTGATTCAACATATGCAATCAATAAGTATAATATATCACATAAAGAGATTTGAGGGCATAAATCACATGATCATCTCAATGAATGAAGAAAGGCATTTGACAAAATCCAACCAATGTCTTTTCATGATAACTTATCACGATGCAGCTTACGGCCTTGGAAAAACAAGAATAAACAAATCAAGAATCAGTAGACAGAAAGAAATAATTAAAATCATAGCAGAAATTAATAAAATGGAAACAAAAAAATAAAAACCAATGAAACCAAGAGTTGGTTCTCTGAGAAGATAAGCAAAACTAACAAACTCTTAGCTAACATAATCAAGAGAGTAAGAAAGCCTAAATGTTAAAAAAAAAATGGAGATGAAAACAGGAAACATTACCACAGTTAATAATAAAATTAAGAAAAATCATTAGTATATATTTTTAAAAAAATATTACACTTGGTTGGAAAAGCTAACAGAAACATATTGATTTATAGATGTATATGACCTACCAAAATAAAATCAAAATGAGATAAACAGTTTAAATATTCTATAACAAACAATAAAATTAAAGTAATAATTTAAAAATCCTCTTATTAAAAAATAGTCCAGGTCCAGATAGATTCACTGCAGAACTCTACTAGCCCTTTAAGGAAGAGCTAACTCCAGTTTCCCACACTATTCCATGAACTAGACAAGGTAGGGACACCACCAAGCTCTTTTCACAAAGACAATGTTATCATGATATAAAGACCAGATAAAGACATAAATACTGTAGGCTAAGCTTGTTATGAATATAGTTGCAAAATTTCTCACATAGTACTTTCAATCTAAATTTAAGTCCACATCAAAAAGATCATTCACCATGATCTAGTTGGTTTCATTCCAGAGATGTAGGGGTGGTTCAATGTATGCAAATCATTAAATACTAACACTTCACAGAAATGGATTTCAGGATGGGAATTGCCAGATTACTTCAATGGATGCAGAAAAACTTTTGCTAAAGTCGGACAAACATCTCTTTATGATAAAAGCTCCAAAGAAGAGACATCTCAGTGGTTTAAACGTTTTCTGCACAAAGCCCAAAGACTTGAATTCAGATCTCTAGATCCCTTGTAAAATGCAGGCACCACATGTGCACCAACCCTGCTGGCTAGTGTTTATAGTTATGGAAGATGCTTTGTGGGATGCTGGGGTATGAAAGACATTAGCAACCTTGTACAGGACCTTGCATGCTATAATGATGACCTGCTATGTAAGTTGTGTAACAGTAGCATGACTGCTGTAGCATAACCAATGGCTTTCTTATTGGATATGCAGCCTAATCCACAGAAGGGAATCCATTCTTAGTACTGGTGGAGGTCATAGGTCTTGAACGAAATCTACTATTGTTATTTTGATAAATGGTCACACTGTTAAACTGCCTTTTAAATGTTTATGTTTATATTCATAGACAGGAGCTGTCTCTGCCCTGGTTAGAGAAGTTTTATTTTATTTTATTTTATTTTATTTTATTTTATTTTATTTTATTTTATTTTATTTTGTAATGGGAAAGAAACAGTTAACATAGAGGGACCTAAAACTGATTGAAGTGACTTAAGGTTTCATTCAACCTTAAGTGAGACATCTTTATCAACCTCCCTGCCAAGGTTCAAATAACACAATGGAAGAGGAAGCATGAAGAATGGAAGGGCTAGAGGGTGAATTGGAAATTTCTGGTTGTTTTGGAGATTCAGATTGTGTCATGTGATGTTTTTCTGGATACTGTTTTATGAGAGGATGTTTTTGCTGAAGCAGACACGTGGGAGGATGTTTTTCTGAGAACAGACACATGGTGTTTTTCTGGAAGCTGCCTGCAAAAGGGGGCAGTGATGTTTTGGTAAAGTGGACACTTGAGAGAACAGGTGATGTGTGGAAAGGGTGTAAACAGAACCCAGCTGACAGTAGACTGTCCTTTGTGGTATTGGTTCACCTTGCCACTCTTTGCTGGTCATTGTTTGTCGTGACTTTGTAGAGAGAAATACTACCAAGAACTTCTGGTGGTGTTCTGGAGGCTTCTTGCTCCTTCCACAGACTCGGGCTGATTGGCAGAGCCTCAAGGTTTCTTCTGGAGCCGAGTGTCATTGCTGATTTGTGAATAGTGTCTATGAGTAGATTGAGCTATTACTGCTGACCCATGTGAATTAAACTGCTGATATCCCAACAACGCTGACTGGATTATCTACAGAGGATTCTTTCTATACGGGCCCACACCCTCCTTTGCCCCATTAACCTTTCCTTTCTACTACTCTGGTGCATGGTGGGATAGAAGGGAGGTTAAAAATTTAAGTACATTTATTAAAGTGAGGTTTTGAGAAATATAAGACGACAAGACAATATGGACGCATGGTGTGAAATGCTGTCTTCTGGATATAACATGGCTGTTACACACATGAAAACAGAGCACCTGCTGTTCACTGCACAAGATCAAGCCAGTTAAAACCCCAACATGCATGGGGGAGGTGCTCACAAGACCCCATCCTGTAGCTGTGTGGTTTGTGGTAGTTAGAATGAATAATCATTTTCTGTCAATTGTCCATGCTTTAGTGACTAGCCCCACACCCACACACATAGGGGCATCACTAATTGGATTATTGGGTTGGCATTACCAAGTAGAATATTTAAAAATATAAATTTGGGGGGGGGACATGTTGGGAAAATATAGGAGTTGCAGAGAGGAAATGGAGGCAAGATATAGTCATAATAGAGTATGCTTGTTTATAATAGTTTCAGAGAATCAATAAAAATAATAATGAACAAAAATGCATATATCATGGAGCATATATATGCTTTAGAAATCAGCAGACAGCTTAGCTTTTATGGTCTTTGATCCTAACACTGGACCAGAAAGTACCCTGGATTTTCTGGGTAGGCTCTCAAAGGACTCCACCTCAGTATATTACAAAATATTTGCATAGCGATGTTTATTGCAGCATTATTTATGATAGCTACGTTATGGAACTAACAAATATCCCATGGCAGAGGAGTGGATAAAAGAGCGTAATATGTGCACACGATAGACTTTTTTTCAGCTTCAAAGGAGTAAAATCATCTCACTCTCAGAAAACTGCATGCAATTGTAGACGATCTTATTAAGTGAATTAGGCCAGTCTTTGAAAGACAATTTTTTTCTCATTTTATGGCTCTTAGATCTTATTTATAAACATAAAATTGTAAACCTGAAATGAAAGTAGAAGTGAAGTTGTCTAGGGTGAAAAAAGGGGAGCTAACTGATGTGGAAGGGAAGAGAGGAGGCACTGTAAGATATAGGATAATATGCTCACTCAATACGCAATACATACTTACATGAAAATACCTGTATTTTATATATAGAACTATGTATCATGATACATACAACAAAAATTGAAAAATTAAGGTTATTTGCCTTTTTATAAATTTCATATTATTTATTTATTTATTTATTTATTTATTTTTTTGGTTTTTCAAGACAGGGTTTCTCTGTTTAGCCCTGGCTGTCCTGGAACTCACTTTGTAGACCAGGCTGGCCTCGAACTCAGAAATCCGCCTGCCTCTGCCTCCCGAGTGCTGGGATTAAAGGCGTGCGCCACCACGCCCGGCTATTATTTTTTTAATTAATCATTCCATTTGTTTACATCTCAAATGATATCCCACTTCTCAGTTACCCCTTCCACCAAAACTCCATCCCACATCTGCCCTACCCCCTCCCCTTTGCCTGTATGAAAGTGCCCCCCCCCCCACACACTCTCCAGCTCCACTGCTCCAGCATCCCCTTACTCTGGGACATCAGTCCTTCCCAGGACCAAGGGCCTCCCCTCCCATTGCTGTCAGGCAAGGTCATCCTCTGCTACATAGGTAGGTGGGAGGTGTAAGAAGAGGGGACAAGGGAAGGAGAAAGGAAGGGGAGGAAATAAGGGTGGCAGTATCAGAAACTGCAGGACATGTGAGAGAGGTAGATGGGGTCAGGAAATCTAATAAAAATAGGTAGCAGGGGAGATGAGGAACTGTGGGGATAGCTACGGGAGGGTCTCAGACACCAGAGAAATGTGAGGCTCCCAGGACCCAATGGGATTGACTTTAGCTATAATGCGCAGAGAAGGGGAAGATAGAAATTGTGGAGACCACCTTCTGGTTGAAGAATGGGGTCACCCACCTACCTCAAAGTTTTCTAACCCAGAAATGTTCCTGTCCAAAGGAACAACAGGAACAACAACAACAAAAAAATGGAACAGAGACTGAAGGCAGGGTCATCTGGGGACCGTCCCACCTGGAGATCCATCATGTCTGCAGACACCAAGCCCAACACTGTCACCGTGGTCAAGAGGCGCCTTCTGACAGGAACCAAGCATGGCAGTTCCTTGGGAGGTCCGGCCAGCAACTGACCAATGCAGATGCGGATGCTTGGAGCCAACCATCAGACTGAACTCAGGAAACCTGGTAGGGGAGCAGTGCTCGCTGAAGATCTAGAGGAGCAGAGTGGGGTTGCAATCCTGATCAATGCAGGACTGAAGCATCCACCCCCTGGTCTTCCTTCTATGATCCATATGGTCTATAGGTTGTCTCATGGGCATTGAGAACTTTTGGGCTAATATCCACTTATTAGTGAGTACATGTGTGTTCTTTTGTGTCTGGGTTACACCACTCAGGATAGCATTTTTCTAGTTCCATCCATTTGCCTAAGAATTTCATAAAGTCACTCTGCGTAGTACTCCATTGTGTATATATGTACCACATTTTCTATATCCATTGTTCTGTTGAGGGACATCTGGGTTGTTTCCAGCTTCCGGCTATTATAAATAAGGCTACTATGAACATCGTGGAGCAGGAGCAAGAGTTCTTGTTACATGATGGGGCATCTTTTGGGTATATGCCCAGGAGCGGTATAGCTGGATCTTCAGGTAGAATTATTTCCAATTTTCTCAGGAATAGACAGACTGGTTTCCAAAGTGGTTTTACTAGGTTGCAGTCCCACCAGCACATATTATTTATTTTAAAAAGGAAACTATAGTAAGGATCTACCCTGTAAGACTCTTATATATATAACATTCAGAGGGTTTAGCCTCACATGTCTACTTGGTAAATAATAAACAAGACTGTTTAAGAAACTCCACCTTATTCTAGTAGTTCAGAGTTTGGTGTTTGGTGTTTCATGTACTCTAAAAAATGTATAATCTAGAGTTGTTAATAATATTTTATGCATTTAATTATATTGAAGAATCAATTCATTCTGCTCACAGCTTTGTCTTTAGTGGTTACTCTTGCTTATTTGATTATCTGGATTATTTTGTTAGAACTTTGTGACTGTTTTCTATCTTTCCTTAAGGTCAGTGTTTGCTTCATAATATGAAGGCTGTGTCATGAGGATTGCTATACAGTCCTAGTCATATCTATGGATGTACATGTATGGATTCAGTCAAACATGGACAGGTAATATATATTTTAATTGCATAGACTTTCTTCTCTTGTAATTGTCCACTAAAAAGTAAAGTAACACAACTACTTAGTAGTTACAAAGATTTTCTTTTAGTGAGCATTATATACAACCTAAAGATGACTTAAACAGAAGAGTATAGAGCTAGGTAGTGGTGGTGCACACCTTTAATCCCAGCACTTTGAAGACAGAGGTAGGTGGATCTCTGAGTTCAAGGCCAGCCTGCTCTACACAGTGAGTTCCAGGACAGCCAGAGCTCCGTAGAGAATCCCTGTCTTGAAAAATCATCCCCTCCAACCAACCAACCAACCAGCCAACCAGCCAGCCAGCCAACCAACCAACCATCCATCCATCCAACCATCCA